>NW_027272868.1:0-98960 GCF_040938485.1 Diadema antillarum | reverse complement strand
AAATGTTGTTTGGTATGATGATGAGGTATAAATAGTTCATTTTTGTTTGTGCAAAGATGATTAAAGTGCCATCATTGTGGGCAGATGAAGATACAATTCTCAATATCCCTAATACTAGTTGTACCTACAAATGTAGTAGATGCCCGTGTGTAGAGCAGCATTTTAGATGCATTATGGGATAGCTCTTGGGACAAACTTGCCCCGGTTTTGGCTGCATACATGATATGCACGAGAAGTGAAGTGAAGAAAAAAGCAGCACAACCACCCCCCCCCCTCCCCCCCAAAAAAAAAAAGAAAAAGAAAGAAAAAAGACGAAAATTGCATTGAATTGCATGGGAACTAAGATGCGTGTGAGACAACCGGAAGCGACAATGGCACTGAGGAATCCCACAAGTGCATCTGTGACGTTTTTTTTTAGCGTGATTGGCAATACCAAAAATAAACTTGACCATAAATCCAAAGAAAGGGCTGGACTTATTTGAGAATAAATAAATTATTACAATCTTACGATCTCAAGTCTCATATTGTTTGGTCAGAGAAAGTGCAGCCATCTCACTTAACTGCCTGTTGCAGTCAAATTGCAGTTGAAACAAATATTCTTTTGCTTACCGGTTTATCCATTTCTGCACCAATACTCTGTAGTACTGTACACGTACTGTATCTTTAACACTTTTCATTATAACTCCATTGTTCCAGCACTCATCTTTTTGACAGTGTTAAAGTTTGGCTTTTGACAATATCAAAACTTTGTTAGTACCAAAAGTTTGATGTTTGGTATTAAATGCAAACAGAGACTGTATAGAGGTCATGCCATTATTTTACGCAAATTATTATTAATTTTTTGTGCATGACACCTAGGCCTGTATTATATGTTGTCATGCAATCTCTACATTATTGTATCCAAAGGATTTATAAGCATTGACATGTGCTGACAGTATGCGAGCCAAATGGAGGATGTGTTTCCAATGAAGGTTGAAAAACACCCGCCCACTCCGTAACACAATATATTCGAGTGTTTTTAGATATAACAAGGTGACTGACAGCACAACAGCTAGGGCATGAAATTATGTCGTTCCCACACTTCCTGCAGGCCCAATCTCAAGGTTGATTATTTCTACAGGCAAAATAGGACATGGTGTATACTGTGGCCTGGCTTCATGTTTCTCCAGAGGTTTCCTGGTGGCTGGAATTTCATCTGAAAGCACTGTGTGTTGGAGAGTTGTCGGTTTCTTGGGGGAAAGAACTTGATTTGTAACCATGGAGCTGCTGAGTTCATGTGTCTGTAGAATTCTGTGAATTGTGTGACAAGACAGGTTTGGTTTTGTGTAACATCCTACTAGTTATCAGCATCCACCATCTCATTGGGAAATGTTGTTTCATAGTGTCTTTCCATGAGATTTAGAGCAACCATCAGAGAGGCTCCAACTCTTCCCTTTCCTGCTTCTAGTGACCATTTTCTCAAAGAGTCAAAATCTCCCACGCTCCGCTTCAGTTTGAATTTTATCCACTCTAGCTGTGTGTTTCCAGCTTGATGTGTATTTCTTCTCATGAGTGTAAATATAGCTTTCTTAATACCCGTGAGGTACGTAACTTTAGTATTGTCATATCACATACGGAATGTTCAAAACTACAGTACAAGGCTCCAGAGAGCATCTACAGCTGTAAAGAATCCTAGAACCCTGGACCCTGGACATTCAGACATCATGCTTTGTTCTCCTGATGTGCGCTGTGTGCACATATCACTGTGCGTACAAGTTTGTGTGGTCGGTCTCCAGTTTGCCAAGGGATCCAGGCGGGAGAATCTCTTGTTTGAAAGATTAAGAGATGCTTTGGGTTGGAGCCTCTGCCGTCATATAATGTGTGGAAGGTGGGGTGAGGTGGGGGGGGGGGGGGGGGGACAATGTGACTCGACCAGTTACAATGTACATGTAGTTCTCAAGTTATGTAAAAGTGAAGGGACTTCCCAAATTAGTTGGAAGACCAATAGAAACATGGTCATTCTGTTGACAGGCATTATTGACATTTGAATTATTTACCAGCATGGTCATTTGAGCTAGAACCCCCTACAACAGGCAAGTGGCTAGCATAGTAGCAATGCACTTTACTTGCCCGATAGTAAAGTTTGAGTAGCCTTTGACAAGTGTACAAGAGGATGTGTGCCATCCTGAATTCTGTACCACATACAAAATTTGTACTTGTAGTTTAAACAAAATGTACAATTTGTGAGTGTATTTCAAAATGGTGTGTGTCTGTAGAACAAGCGGTGACAGAAACTTGCTGTGTTGGACAGAAAAATCTTTGTCCTGTATGTACAGTTCTTTATCCAGCTCATTGTTCAGATCCATTTAGAATCACAAGCCATTTGTAAACTCCGAATAGACGTTTACATGTAATAGGCTCATTGAGTTTGAATATTCAAAAGCTTGCTTGACTTTTCTCTTCAAAGTTCTGAACCCAGACTTAGTCATTTGCTGTTACACAAGTCACATGACTGAACTACATTTGTTTATACTATCTGCAAATAAGATGCCGGTAACTGATTGGTTGTTGAGTTACAGGTACATGTAGTCGCTGCTGCAGTTGAAAACAAAATGAATGAATAAACAAGAGTGAAAAAGAGTGAAAAATAAGCTTTTGTTGTGAAAATCTATGGGGCAATATTTCAAGTGATGCACTGTATGTTATAGGGCAAGTCCAAGATAAGGTCCCCTCAGAAGGCAAAATTTCATCTTTGCTCAATATTGACGTGTTTGGTATCATTTTGAAGCTTATGAGTTGAAGTTTTGATTTCCATGGAGGAAAAAATGATATTATGTAAGTTTATGCAAATTTCAAGGGCTTCATTTGCATAAATGTGAAATACAGCGTTACGTATGGGACATTTATAAAAATTCATATTAATTCAAAGGAAAGCATATGATATTTGATTAATATGTGGACATAAGAAGTTCATCAAATAGTTTAACTTGGTATAAAAATTTAGGGATTATGCAAATGATTATGCAAATTAGCTCGTGTCTTATCATGAGATGTCCCATACGTAACAAATTGAGGTCATTTTTTTAGGTTTTTTCTGAAATTGCTATGGATATTTTAATGCCCTTTTGGAAAGTTCTAATTTATTGTTTAGAGAAACTAAATACCATAGAAAAAAGAAAAAACAGTAAAAGAAATATATTCTATTAGGCATTAAAATAATGTTACGTATGGGACAAATGCGTTATGTATGGGACATCCCCATACATATTGCATTTGAATGCATGTAGCTAGCTGGGAAGGTCTCTCAGTACACAAATGGTCAATCATCCTGAAGAAAGCATCCCAACATTGTAGCTACTTTTTGAGTTTTAGACACTTGAAACAATGCATGTACTTGACTGAACAATTTTCAGAAAGGGGGAGGGGAAAATGGCAAAATGCACAATGAAAAATCAGCATTAAAGGGATGGTATAATTTTTGTAGAAATGGGAATTCAGTTTTCAACATTTAATGAGATGATTGGAAACCAATTATATGAATTACTAAAGAGCATACAATCCTAAAACTAGAGGAATTCAAAGTTTATGTGATGGAGATCCAATTTGAAATGGTTGTGACATATACAAAAAAAATATGTAAAGTAAAATGATTCCTTTTTATTGCAAGTGATACACAAATAGTCCTTATTCAGTTTCAATAGTACAATGTAGCCACGACAAAATTCATGGGTATACATACCGAGGTGTGACACGAATCAATGACCTGACTGCTAGACAGACATATATCTACTCGATCACTGGGGTTCCACGCAGCAGGTATTGCTTATTTATTAAAATTAATATTTCTTGTGTCAAGTCATTTTTTGTTGAAACTAAATGGCAAACTGCCCTTCATCAATGGAAGTAAACACTTTAAACTATTCAATTTTTCAGTAGTAACTATCCTGATAAAAATAGGGCATACATACTCAGGTTAGTCATAAGAAATATAGAATATTATTAAATATGATTATGATGGTAAATACACGGGGAATATTGTTCCCTTGTCAATCTGGAACAGCATTTGAGTAATTTCAACTGATTCTACCTCAATATTTATGCAAAAAATTGTTTATGGCTATTTTGCAAAATTATTTTGCAAAATACCCATATAAACTTGGTTCTCCACACACTAAACGAATGGGGGACAAAGGGCATGCATACTCAGGTTGGTCATAAAAATATAAAAATATGATTGAATATGATTATGATGGTGAATATTCGGGGAATAATGTTTCCTTGACAATCTGGATCAGTATTTGAGTAGTTTCAATTGATTTTACTACAATAATTATGCAAAATTCCCATAAACATGGTTCTTCACACACTAAATGAATGGGGGACAAACTGTCCCATACGTAACTGTCCCATACGTAACACGTCATGTCTGTCTTTAATTAGAACCTGTAATTAGAGCTTTTTGCCTAATGACATGAAACTTACCTGTGATAATCTTGAGTGTTGTGACTTTTATCACAGTGAGTTACAAGTTATAGAATGAAATACTTTCAGAGAGTTTTGAGGTTGAAAAAAATGTTCAAAAAAACAAAAGTTTTCTGGTCCCATACGTAACGGCACATATTTTCTCTTCTAGAATATAATTGTCAAGGTCATTTTTCTCAATCTTTTACATGTTTATACTTCTCCTAGATATCAATCACCATGATGAAGTTCAATATGATCAAAGGCCATTAACACTATTTTTCAGGTCATAAAAGTCTCTGAATGTCCCATACGTAACGCGCGCATTATCTTGGACTTGCCCTATATTGCACTGCGAGGCATGACTTTCAAGATACACTGTACATACTGTATGTGGTTGATGTACAGTGTACTCATTCATGTACAGGAGACAACTCCTTTAATGTTTATGTTAGTTGTTCTGAGAAGGAAAAAGGAACTTAATTATTCCATTTGATTTTGCTTTTAATGTCTTTACAAGAAAGGACATTTTAGGAAGATTCTGTTCATGTGTTTGGACAGGTGGTCTCAAGCACTGAATAGAGTTAATACAGTAACTTTCAGTGTCAGTGTGGTAATTGCTTCTTTGTGAAGATATAATGTATATAATATATGAAGCATAAATGAGTGAATACCAAACTTTCCGCAAGTGCAATATCGAATCAGTGTATTACACCTACCACCTCGTGTTTCTGTTGCCAGAAACAACGTATTATGTGCATTTATCGTGTAAAACTATGTCTTTTGTTTCTTTATACAGAAAACTGTTTTCTAATGCCAGCAACACCTACATGTCAGAGGCTTTTCTCGTAGGATCTTTCAGTTCAATCTACAAATAGGTCGTACATGGTAAGTATATTTTGTTTTCTATACTGCAGTTTCATATTCATACACTACAATACATGTATTTTCCCCAACCTCTACCTACATGTTGTACTTCTAACCTAGCCCGACTAGATGCTGTGCGAATCACAGCATCGGGCAATCAGCGCCCACATCAACAGCGCTACACCCCCAACACTACAAAACTGATGAAAATTTATACTTTCTACCACAAAGTCTGAAATTTTGAATGGCTGAGATGACCAAAAACAAAGTAAACCAAAGTGGTCCTAGTAAAAGGTGGGACCCACCTTTTATTAGGACCACTTTGTAATTGGATACATATCTCAGCCATTTCAAATCGATTTTCATCAAATAAGTTTTGCACTGCTCGTAGAATTGTATGAGGCTATTTGATATTTCATCTATTGAAGTAGTTTCCAATTATCTCACACACACAAAAAAATTAAAACCTGCATCCCCATCTCAACCAGAACTATACCAACGCTTAAAGGGACTGTACAGTACTGGATGAAGTAGGTGTTCATGTTTTGAACATTCCTAAGTGAGATAATGACAAGCCTCTTATGAAATATGAAAGAGCATGTAATTTTAAGAAGGATTCAACGTTTATTTGATGAAAATTGGTTTTCAAATGGCTGAGATATCCCAGAAAGTGTTAATAATAAAAGGTGACATGCCACAACTTTATTAGGATCTCTTTGTTTCGCCTTGTTTTTGGATATCTCAGCCATTTCAAAACCGATTTTTCATCGAATAAACTTTTGATACCCCTTAGAATTGCATGCTCTTTGACATCTCATGGAGTGGTTTCTGAATATCTCGCAAAACGTTAAAAGCTAAATCTTCACCTTGACCAGAACTGTACACACCCTTTAATATAGAGGACTCCTGAAGCATCATGGACATAGTTTTTTTGTCTCTCTCAAGGTTTACACTATTGGAATACACAGGAATGTAGACTTGCTTCCAAATTTACACTGTGGATAACGTTTTCCTTTGAAATCGTATTACACACTAGAATGTGTGTGTAGACCCCAAGGTCCTGCTTGCTAAAGAGATTATGTGGGGAGGAAAAATGTGGATTTATTTGTGGAGCAGAGGGGAAAAAAACAAATAAAAGAGAAAGAAATCAAAACAGGTTTCTACAAATGTACATGGGAAACTAGAATAGGTTGTGAGGAATGACTGACTGTATAAAAAGGAGAACCAGGTCAAAGTATTGAAAGTAATGCTGTAGCTTTTGACACACCCTGTCAAAGTCCAGACTGTTCAAGTGGGGAAAACTCATTGCTTCCATTCGGTCATGTTGATACTTTGAAGAACAATCAGCATTCGATATTCAAACCAGGCTAGTTCATAGGGACTCAAAATACCAGTACTTGTGCAATGTACATATGTACATGTATGGGCTTTGTGTTAATGTCCAAATGTGGATTTGGGTGGATTGACTTATTATTATTTTTTTTTTTTTTTGGTGCATTTGTGTGATTGATAGTGTTTTAAAAATTGATAGTTTGTGTATTCTGTGTTCATTATTGTTATTATTTATTTTTTGTAAAGTATGAGCGTGGATTGAGACCAAAACTTTGACAGAAATTCAAACCAAATGCATTTTTTTTTTTTAGTTTCCAAGGTTATTCACATTGCCTGAAATAGTTTGTCAGTATCCTACAGTATGCATGAACTACATTTGTACGAATGTATGTTCTGTTTGTTTTTTCGCGACAACAAACACCATTATAAATGTGTTAAAAAAAGCATACAACACGCTGTCCCCCTTTCTCATCTACAATTTCTAATTATTCATAGAGCAGAACTACAGGTCATAATTCATGGCTTGTCGCATTCTCCTGAGTTGGTAGTGAGTTCTTCATACAAATTTTTCTGTGATTGCTCAATAAAATGTTCTCAGGCTGAGCCAGAGATGCATGGCATGGTGTATTTTGACATACATTGATTATACAGGTACTGTACTACTGAACAACTGTCACGTTTTTAACATAAACATGTTGCTGGTACTTTCGGCCCGCCACATCCTGGAGTTCGATGAGGGCACACGAATCGTCAAGCTGGCAGACTTAGGATGTGTCATGTTTCAGGTTGCGGTTTCCTCTCAGGGGGGTCATAAATAAAGTTTGCGTGGAAAAATGAAAGAAAGAGTTAGAAAAGGACAATAGTTTACATACTGTAATAGCAAAGCCCTTAACGACTTGTAGGCATTTTGTTAATTTCTGTCTGGAAGGTCCAAATTTCTCAAGAGACTGTGAGCCAGAGTTCTTCTGAGCCAACTTTCGTGAAGAGAAAGCTTTAGCTGTATACCATTAGCAAATGTACCACAACTTGCACCATTCACCACCATGTAGTAATGTACACTAGATGCTACAGGCCCATTGACAACAAGAATTGGTTTTTGGATTAATTATAGCTCTATACTCGCACTGATTTCTTTTACCTCTGGCAACACATCCCTAAAAACTTAACCTGGCTACAAAGGATGGATTTGAAGAATGCATTTAGCTATTAGTTAATAATTTTTTTTTCTATTAAAACAAGATTATAATGTGGTATTTGAAAGGAAAAAAAAGAGTTAAAATACATGTATATATATATACCGGTATATTTTTATAATTAAATTCATTAATTTATTCATTCATATTGATTCATTCACAACATTGCAATGTATGTTTGATGAAAGAAACAAAAAGAGAAGAAATGGTTGGAGATGTACAGTTACACTGTATGTACATGTCCAATTGTGCCTTTGTTTGTTGCTACCCCCTGCAAATTTTGATGTGTGATAGTATATTCATGTTTGTTTGTTGTTGTTGTTTTTTTTGGGGGGGGGGGAAATCAGTCACACAATTTGTACAAGACAAAGACAAGACTCAAAACTAATGGAAAAATATCAGTTTATAATCAGAAATTTACCTTTGTTATTTTGTTAATATATGTGGAAAATGAAGCCTATAAACTATACATAAATTTAATTTAATTTTCAGAGGTCGTAAGATCCATCCAAGTCAGTGCGAGGAATCGTGCCCTTCGCGTATTGTGTATTTACAATGTACATGTACTGTATACGCCATATACATGTATTTTGCGAATAGTCTAAATTTTCTTGAATCGGGAATTCCCGACAACTTCGCGAGTAGTTAAATTCGCGATCATGGAGTCCTGTACTGAACGGAGAAGTGTACACGCATACAATATTTTCGCGTGTCTTTAATTTTGGGAATAGCACCTGACTCACGAAATTCGCGAAAGTAAAAACTTTGCGAAATATTCGGCATACACGTACAGTACTATGAGTTACAATTTGTACGCATACAATTGGAGACTGCCAAGCCAAGTGTACACTTGCACACTATGTACACATTATGATGCGGAAAAACTCCAAACATTTGTCAAGTGCAGTAACATCACAATTTCTCCTTTCCTTTGTGATTGAAAAGGTCAAACATTAGCAGTTGTAACTTTGTGATTTCTGTTAAGTGAGAACGGGCATTGTTGTTCTAAGGCCGCGTTCATGCGAATTTCGTAGCCAGAATCACAAACATGAATCATGATTCAAAACGGCGTTTCAAATCACGGTCTCAGCGGAAGAGCGTTCATGCGGGCTTTCGCAACGCTGATTCTGGCTCTGCTCATTCTTTGCCATTGCGCAGCATACTGCGCAGTTTGACCTTGTCTCTGCAACTCGAGCCAGACCACCTTATGCCAACTGATCAGTCAATTTATTATAGGCCTTTACGTTTATATTTCGGTGAATACTTTCCAACAAAAAAGCTGTGGCATTCAGGCTCTGCCCACAGATCAAAAAATCTTAATTCTTCGTCTCTCCAATTGTTTCCCTTGGTAGATACAGCGCTGCAGCCATTACTATTATCAACTCAATCAGAGAGTAATTACATGTATTATTATATTAAACAGCTGGATACTAGCATAGAATCGGTGTATGGCGTTGATGTAAACCAACAAATGCAAGTATGGTACCGAAACACACGATTCATAAGACGTACACAAGCGTGTGAACAGAACAAGAAGCTGACGTGTGGGATAATTCATGAGACACGCATGCGCACAGTGCACAATGACGTCATAGAATCATGATTGAAATCACGGTTGCGTTCATGCGGCTTCTGCGATCGTGATTCTGGCAGAATCATGATTCAAAACGCCCTTTTTTCCGCGTTTCAGATCGGCGTTTTGAAACGCGTTTAAATGGAAAAATCGCATGAACGCAACGCAAGTAAACACGTTTAGCGACTAAACGTGTTTAGAAATGCAATTCTAGTTTCGCATGAACGCAGTCTATCTTGACAAAGCACTTCGGCCCTGATTTGTGCGGTATGTGTGGCACCATGCATACTTGAGTTGGGATCGTGTTGGGAGTTGTGGCACTTGAGTAAACTTTGGGTATTACATAGACAAACACAATGATTTCGGGTGCACTCTCTGGTATATTTACTTTTGGCTGTTTTCCTGTTTAGGCTTCTGCTCCATTCATGGGGTAATACTTTGCTTGCTTCCCTGATCAGGCTACTCTTGCCCTAATCTCTTTGTACAGTGCATATTGAGTCTATGATATGTCTGCATTAACTGCTGGACATTTTGTACTGGTACATATCAATGTTATTGCTCTATGGCATTAACACGTCATGTCCCAGAAACCACCATGCTGAAGTTGTACATCTGTATGTGTAGGTGATGCATCTTTTTTATCACAATATTTACTATCCACAGTTAGTATTGAATAGTGAAGGCAAATTAAAGAGTTATTTTTCTGTTACTACAATGTTTACTCTTCATAGCATAGTGCAGGAATAGCATTTCACAAGGAGTAGTAAAGAATTCTCTTTCCATTGTTTCCTTTGTTCTTCATATATGTACATTGTAATTGTGTGTTTCTGTTCCACAATACTCCCAGTATTCAAAATCCTCTTAGACTTATAATTTTACTTTGTAACTTTATAAATTGATGCTTAAATTGGCAACACACAAAAACAAGTTCTTGTTCTTTTCTCTTGCAAATTGGTAATTTGGTATAAATTTCTTTCTGATTTTGGGCAGATTTACTACTGTAATACTACTTACAAAAAAAAAAAATACTTTGTTTTGGTGCACATCTAATCTACTGTCAGTATTTCAGTATTTCTTGAATACTGTAATATTGGTACCAACTCACTGAAATGTGACAGTATCTATCACTGTGGTATTCTGCCTACGTGAATGCTGGCAACGAATTCATGCTATCTATTACCAAGGTACATAATTCCAACGTGAATGCACCTAGTGATGACATTCCTCTACAGTGTATGTTTACTAGTTTCCCAAATACAGTTGTAGTTACAATGTTGTTGATTTTGCCATTGTGGCTGCCAAACAGACCATGCCAGGCCCACCCTTAATTGTGTATGATGTGTGAGTTTGTGGGTGTGGATGAGAGAAAAGTAGTAGATTTTTTTTTTTTTTTTTGGCCTCGTTGGTATTAATACTGTGTCACTCTAGTGTGCAACAAATATCCTAATAGTGTGCAATTTACTGCTTCCTTCAGTGAGTACTACAGTAAGTATCAGTTGTAGTGCAATGAGCCTCTGTATAGAGGTGCTATTAATGGGTTTGATTAAAACTCTGTATTTATTTATCAAAGTAAGAAATGTCTTGCCCCTTAAAGTAGTCTCGCTTCTAGGCATTGTGAATTCTATTTTGGCAAATTTTGTGAATAACATGCTGAGGACAATGTGAATTTTGATAAAAGTTGTATGATACTCAATGACCATTTGACTTTGAGTCTTACCTACCATTAATGAGATGAACATGCTGCTTTCAAAATATCCTTGATAGAACATTGTAGATCAGTCCATTTGGTTTTTCCAGAAGGGCTTTTTAAAACACAGACAGGTCTGAAACTCGGGCTGTTCTGGTGTACTTTTAAGTGAGACGCATTGGTATACAGGGATGCCAGTTTTCAGGCAAAAGCCTGAATTCAGGCCCTGGCAGTTTTAAAGTTTAGGCTTGTTCATGTACAAAGGAGCTTCATGTAGATGTATTTCAGGCCCTCACTTTCATTCTAACTGGCATCCCTGGGTATAGCTGAAGACTTCAAGAGATGACATGCATGTGTGGTCGTTGTAGTCCACTATTGATTCGGCACCCCAATTGCATAGTCCCACATAACAAAATGAAAAGTATTATAACAAAGATTGTGGATAAATGAAAAATAGTGTTGTTCACAAAATTTCACAAAGTTTGGATGACAGTTGCTGAGCAACTTTCTGACACTACCCCTGAAACTTCACCATTGGAAAAATCACAAGCCGGAGTGTGAAGTTTTGCTCTTTGCATGAAATTTGCTGCCATACAGCTGTACTTGTACTGACGTTTGTCATGTGACTTCAGCACACTTCCTGTTCACTGCTTAAAACTCCACCTGTGTGTACTGTATGGTCTACATTAGGGCCTACTACACTTTGGAAAAGGAGATACTGGCACTGCATGTCTCACATAGCTAGCATATTATTGACACTCTCTTGTAAATAATACTAATTATCAAATTTCATCCATGGAAACAAAGATGATATGAGCTGTAGTCTCTGTACCCTGAAATCTCAGTCCATGAGGAAGTCGCTGGCATAATGTTCACTGATACTGTACATGGTGTAGGTGGTGATTGATGATTTTAGCTAAAATTGTCCTCAAATGGATAACCAAACAACAGACAGAAACCGATCTACCTGGAATAACTGTAGGCCTGTACTGTACATTGAATGAGTCTACTGCATTGTATACTCAGATGCAAAGGAGGTAAATTTTTGTGCAAGTACACTGTACATTGTACAACATTTGTATTACAACGTAGGTGTGTACAATTTGTATGTGTGTACCAATTCATGCATGTACACACTGTACATGTACCAGGTGAATTTTAAAGATCCAGTTCATAATGATTGCAAATGAAAGTGCATACAGTCGAGGTCGTGCAGTATGAATTTAATACTGCATTGCTGGCTGCGTGAGGGAATGTGTAGTTGAACATGGAGCCAGGCAGTGGAGTGACGAGTCCCGTGGTGGAAGCGTGCCAAGTTGTGAGAAGCGCTTTGTGAGACCTCTTCCTGCTTCTGACATGCCAGCTTCCTGCAGTCCCTGACACCAAAACCCGTGCAGTTTGCACGGTTGGCACGTGCTCCCCCACGGAACCGTGCAATATTTTCAAACCTGGCTCCGATGTCATATAGCAGTCTTTGGCTGTTATTTGTGACTCACTTTTCAAAAGGTAATCAATTGTGACTCATTTAACGAAAGTAAACCTCTTGAAACCAAGACTTCAAGTCACCCAAAGAGTTTAGAAGGAATATCATACTTGAAGACTCCCATTCAATTACCGGTACATTGTATGTGTTTAAGTGTTTTATTACCAG
The DNA here is from genome assembly GCF_040938485.1 of Diadema antillarum. Classification (NCBI taxonomy): domain Eukaryota; kingdom Metazoa; phylum Echinodermata; class Echinoidea; order Diadematoida; family Diadematidae; genus Diadema; species Diadema antillarum. The sequence goes on along the minus strand of NW_027272868.1, from coordinate 86,217 downwards.
GGTTGTGGTGTTTATGTTGCATACACTGATGTATTTTCATAATTCATTCAAAAAGAAAAGCTATGATCTTTGCGAGAATAAAAATATTACAAACAGAAACATGAGAAAACATTCCCCAAGGCTACAGTGGAGTACAGAACTTTTAATAGACCTGTATAAACACTATTGGGTCTATAGGATTTATATACATTGTATGTAATCTGTACAATGCTGAGGACAGTCAAGAGCAAGTATTATGTGTTCTATGCTGTGTTATTCAATGATATTCATTGTCTTTAAACCATTTGACAGAGTGGACTCTGTCAATCGTAGCATTCTGTTGCAACCCTCCCCCATTGAATAACCCCCCCCCAAAAAAAAAAAAAATACAATACAATACAATACAATGAATCTCAAAATTTAATGGTGTTTGGCAGATTTCTATCTAAAATATGCAGCCAATTATCCATTGTTTTTCTTTTGTTTTGTTTTTGTTGCAAGCAGTGCAGATTGCATGGTACATTCGATGTATTCATACTTGTACAGATGTTAACACTGCTGACCAAAAGCAGTGAAATCATGACCACATTGTCTCAAAGTTTGTGAGCTGACTTCTTGATTGAAACTTGTTTCAGAAATTGGGTATGATGGAAATGTGTGTGTTTAATAAAAAAAAAAGTATTATATAGATAGTAAAGGCATTTAGAGGCCAATGTGACTTATGCAGACTTAACGTTTGTTAACTATATATTCTGACTTGATCTGTGTGTTGTGATGTACGTGTACTGTACATGGTACATGCACACAGGTTATTCTCACTGTTCAGGATCTCCAAATCAGAAACCTCAGATATAACTCCACATTCCAGATTATCAGGTAATCTGTGCCTTATCGAAGGATCATCCCTTTTCAAGGGCTTTGTCAACCTCTTATGTTTCAACTTTTGAGTGCACACCATAAAGTACATACAACTTCTATTAAACCACTGATGTATTGAATTTCTCACATCAGAGGGATTTGGCCTAATCTGTCCTCTTGCTTGTCTTTATTACCTCCACCAAGGGAGGAGGTTATGTTTTCATTACTGTTGGTTTGTTTGTTAGTTAGTTTGTTTGTTTGTCCGTGTGCATAATAACTCAAAAAGTTGTGCACGGATTTGGATGAAACTTGCAGGAAGTTTGAGAATGACACAAGGAACAGATGATTAATTTTTGGGAGTGATCCGGAAATTTTTGTGGATTTTATGAAGGATTTTCGATATTTTGGCAGGAAGGGTCAATGAACTTGCGAGTTCAAGCTGCGCATTTTTTAGGTTTTCATACGCGCACTTTAAAATGCGTGCTCTAGTTTCTGCTAGGGCGAGGCGCGCCGCGCAGCTGAGGGTTTATGATGTATTATAAAATGGGTTCAAGAATGTAGCCAATAGGAAGCGCTGAAATGAGACACACCTCCTTCCTTTACTTCAGTACAACTGCACTGCCTGTAATCCTATGGTAGATTGCCGATCGTCTGTGCGCGCGGCGGCTCCTTTGATGAATTGCATGCATACGCGTACGCGCTGTCAATCCTGTAAACAACTTCTAGTTCGGGCTGCCGGCCGGCCGGCCTGTCTTCCCTTGTGCATAACATATGTGGCGTACGTACGTATACTGTACTATACGTACACTTTGTACAGTACAGTAGACCAAGCGTTATGGGACCGGACGCGTACATGGAGTCACTTTGAAGAGCAAATCCAACGATTTAGCAGGTTAATTCTCACGCCGTTTTCAGAGTATGTTGTCTAGTAGGCCTATATGAGGAGTCTATATCAAGTCTTTAAGGTAAAGGGTGCATATTCTATGTAAAATAAGTAAGTTTTCATGCGGGTGTCCGGAAACCCAACCCCCCATTATACTTATACTGTATGTGCGGGACTTCCGCGAGTGCGACGTGCGTAAAAGTTTGGGACGAACATCTTCGGACGTCTTGACCCACAAAGGTACGTGAAAAACGCTGAAAAATGATGTTAGTTTTCAAATTTTCGACCCATTTTATAAAACAAATGATGCACAGGATTATTTCGTGGCGTTAGTGTAGGCGTAGCTCACTCTCGGGTATTTACAATGTAGTGCAACATGCACTCGGCTTCGCCTCGTGCATGTTTCACAATTGTAAATACCCTCGAGTGCACTACGCCTACACTAACGCACTCTATCCTGTGCATCATTTGTATAACAAAGGCTTCTATATATTGGGAAATCAGACTATTTTTCAGCATGCATATATGTATGGCTGGAAATCACTGATCTCTATGGAAGAGTATTTGGAAAGTAGCTGCTTGGCAGAGGTTTGCGCTCAGAGTGCTTTTCTAGTTGAGGCAGAGTGGAGCATTGGCATGGCCTGTGAAAGGACAACTTGTGAGAATGTTTCAATTGATGTTTCACATGGCATTTAACTACTACATGGTATGTTTTCATTCTGAAATTTCATTCTGAAAGTTTGATTTCATATTCTTGTTATCTTTGAGTACTAAACATTGTAAAATGTGGTGAAAAGCAAATCATAATAGAGAATCACCTTTTTAAACATGAAAATTTATAAAATGCTAATCTGGGATGACAACAAGAGAAAATCCATGAATGACCCTGTCTATAGCAGCCACCTGTCTACAATGGCAACTTTTTTGTCTCCCTCGAGTGGCTGCTACGTTGTACAGGTTTGACTGTACATTGTACTTCATATTCTTTCAATGTTTACTTCCTTTATTTCTATACTCAATTTGAAAACAAGCAATCTGGAATATTGCTGCATATCACAGTAATTTTAAACAAGAGAAATGCCTTCTTTGCCAATGAGTCAAATGTGCACAAATTTCATACCCAGACCTATGGAAAAGGGTAACCCTTTGCTTGCCGCATTAATTTCCTGTCCTTGGGTTTGGGTATAATAATTAACCCATTGAGAATTTGTCAAGAGTATACTCAAGCAGATGTTTGAGGGAAATGCACTTTAGAGTTAGGTAGCAAAATGAGCTCTTCATCGAGGGGTTAAAAACCTATGATTAATGACATGCAAAATCATAACCGCTTGTGTTGAGGCTACTTCCAGTGCAGCCAGAGTGGTGGTTATTTGCCCAATGCGATGGACTGAGCAAGTTCAGGGTGAGTGCCAGTAAAGTGGAGAGTGACTCGTCCCTGTGTCCCTGTCCGGGAGTTCTCTCCTCTCTTTTCCAGTTTAAAAGTGTAGGTGTCCTTGTGATTTGGATGACGGATGCACGTGACCATCGCACCGCCTGCTCGCTGTCACTGTCTCCGTTCGCTTGCGATCGACATTTGACTGATATTGCGCGAGGGTCGGACAGCATTGCGTTTTGATTTTAGGATTTGTAGCACAGTGTGGAGCTTGCCAGCTTGGCAAACAGCTGTACGCACACACCTCTTTTCAGTGACATAGTTTAAAAGGAACTCCTCTGTGTGGTAAGATCTTGATGGAAAATTGTGATACTTCTCTGCTTCTTGACATCATCACTTCATCTAATTTGCATGTTGAGGTTGCTACTACCGTGGAAGCATACACTGTATGAAGCTGCAAAGTTTGTATTAAAGTTTCCTGTGCGAGACTTACATGCTTTGATTAATCGTCTACCATTTGTTTTCTTTTTTCTGATTTTAATCTGTGCCTTGTATTCAAGTGGATACAGTATGTTTGTATGATGTGTAATTTTTTTTCTCAAAATACAATCCTTTAAAGATTATAGGTGGATTCAGTAAATGCAGAAAGGACAGTAAAGAACTTTGAAAGTTTGAGGAAATACAACACCTACATTTTGTAAGCTATTCTATTCAAAAGTGAATTCAAGTTTGGGTAATTCCATGTACCACCCAGACCCTCTCTCAGAGTGGAACTCTGTATCAATTTGTGATGTTGGAAGAGTACAGTAACTTTTTCAAAGGTAGTCTGAAGTTTCAGTTTTTAAAGAAAAATATACTTTTTTTCCTTTTTTTTTTACTTGGCACTATTCAAGATACCAAGTGTGAAATCCTGTGTAATATTTGCCTTGTAAATGTCTATGTGGTCTTTGAAAATATATCAAAATGGTAGTCATTCAGATTTTTATTCCAATATCATTTCATGAAATTGTAAACCAATTTTCATGGGATGTACATTGTATCTCATTGAAGATATGAATAGGGATCACTTGTAACGAGTTGAAAATCTGTATGGGTTAGCACAGTATACTGTACTGTACAATACAAGTTTCGTTCAAATTACCTCCATCTTTCAAACATCATATTGAATGCACAATGTGTATGAGGTAGAGATTTTGCGTGCAGAATTGAGCAGAATGTGATTCTAGCTTGTATGAGAATACAATGTACAGTGACAAGCATGTCCTGTTTCTTAAGCTGAGTTTCCAGAACAATGTTTTGTTGTGGAATGTGAGATACATGTGTTGTACAATGTACAGGTTGTACATGTACGCCTGTACATGTTGTACGCTGCTTGAAATAAGAGTCACGTCTTCATTCAACTCAAGTGGCATCATTGGCATCAAGTTGCATCATTACTATAAACCCACCTTCCATTTTGAATGGCCAGTTGGTACACTGGCAATTCCTGGGTGCTACATAACATTATTTTACCACTTGCCCGGTCTGGCAAGCAGATTTTCAAATTTGCTGCAAAACACTTGCCTGAATATTAATTTTACTTGCCTGAAAAGAAAGTCTAAAATATAAGGGAATAACATAGAAAATCATGCGTAAGTCAAGGGCTTAATAAAACACAATCATTTGAATGAACAGCACACATTGATTTGCATGCTTAAACACAATGGAGTAAAAAAATGGGACTGATCGAGTGTTGGCATTGCATTGCATTGGGGCTTCTTCATGTAGGTGTCAGAAAGTTGCTGAAATGAGATGTAAAGTGGGTTACATTATGATCTATAAAACAGCCATTATCTTTGGGCTTCTGTATGGGTGACTTTGTGGGTTTGTTGGGAGGGGGAATAAGTGAAAAACAGGTGGCTTCAAAACTTTTTTCTTGCTCTATTCGGGCAAGCATTTCTTCTCATCGTCCATAAACACTTGCCCAAATTTGATTTTCACTTGCTCTGGGCATTCGGGCAAACTTTGTGCTTATGTAGCATCCTGAATTCTTGGTTTTTCTACATAGCTTAATTACACGTACAAAAACACATGTTTCTATTGAAATTAGATATGTACACCACTAATCCTTTTTTTTTTCTTTTTTTTGTGAAATATCATTTTTTCTTTATTTTTTTGTTTGTGTTTCTGTCAATATGACTTTAATGTGAGATTTATATGTTGAATTAACCCATTGAAGATTAGTCCCAAGTATACTCCGGTAGGTGTGTATTGGAAGTGCATGTTATAGCAAAATTAGCTTGTCTTCAAAGAGTTAAAGCAGAGTGAATGAGCTTGGCCTCTAAGGCTCGCTCCCCTTTTTACTAATGAGTGCTGGCTGAGATTTAATTGCAGGTACGATGCTTACCTCCATTAGCGTGAAATGGGTCGCATAATAGTTTACAGGTACTCGTGTCCAGTGAGTGGAAGCTGGTAGTGTGTTTGTGGGTTGCTAGGATACCTTGCTCTCGGCTACGTTCAGAGAGGCAGGGAAGCAGGAGGTGGCATTAAGAGTAAATTACACAGGCGGGTGAGGAGATGGACCCCTTTAGATACCGTCTCTTTGAGAAGCAGATGGTGGGGCCTTTATTTGTGGTTTAATAGGACTTCATCTCAGCTTCCTGGTCTTTATGAGGGGGGGGGGGGAGGGGGAGAAGAGAATGCAGGTACAGATGTAGTCTGTATCAAAGGGATGGTAGTATTGATGGAGGTGAGAATTCAGTAATGCAACAATATCTTTTTGCATGTTTATCACCGAAAATTACCCTCACCAAGTTTATTGTAACCCAGAGTACGACGTTAAAAAACTGATTGAATATGAAATAATTCAACAAAATATAGAGGATTCTTGATAGTTGTTCACCCACATCATGACCAAATACCACATCATTTGGTGGTTAATCACAAACACTCTAAGTATTACCTGAGGATATCATCTGCATAATCTCCCTGCCAACCGAATTACCGGGTATCTCCGGGATTGTCATATTTTCAGCTGTTGTGATGATTTTAGGATTACTGTTTGATGAAGGGTACAGGAAGAACTTGTTTTGTCACTGTCAAACATCACATTGATTATCTCTGCACCAGTTTGGTTGCATTTAATGACAATACTAGTTATTTTCTGCTCTTTGTTATGATTTTATATCATCAATCTTTAGAAGCAGAATGGTGGAAATTGTGCAGAATTTGTTCTCATATGAATGTGTAAACCTGAAAGGGGTGGTTCCCAAACATGTCTATTTGGCTTCAGGGAATACAGAAAGATATGGAAGTTAAACACTCAAACACGTATTTGAGGAAAATTGGATGATCTGTTTTCTAAAAAAAATAACAACTTTTCAAAGTTTGGGTTAATTCCATGTTTCATACTCTATAGATGGGAACTCTATAACAATTTCTGATGTCACAGTATAGTGGAGTGTACATGTACGGTGTACATAGAGTACAATGTATGTGTATTCATAAAAACAATGTGAATGAAAAAAAAATTTTCTTGAACAACAAAAGTTCACTAGACAGTTGTGTGGTGTTGCGGTGTAGAGTAGTATTTTTTGGTATTTTGAATAATTCTGCCCCCCCCCCCCCCCAAAAAAAAAAAAAGAAAAAAGAAAAAATGGGGCATCATTGATGAATTTCACAATTTCACAATTCTATAAAGAAATTCTTCAATCCATCAACGTAGCCCCCACCAAATCAAAATCAGAATCAAAATCAGATAAGAATGACAAAGAAATGATGGATGGGTAAAGATTAACAGTAAGGAAAGAAAAAGAAAGAGCTATACTTCCACATGTGAATTTGACACTACTCTCCTGAAATACACATTGTTATACAAAGAAGAATTGTTTTTTTTACACTAAATTATTAAAAAACATAGAAACTCTTGTTAGATATTGAATGATAACGAGGAATAATATAAGCAGCTTATACTGTAGCACATGGGCATGAGAGGCAGTACTAATACAAGTATCAAAAGAGAATTGTCATGGTGTTACAATACATGTATACCCCCCCCCCCCCCCCCCAACTTTCAAGGCATGTACAAGAAGTGTAGCGAATCCAAAAAAAAAAAAAGAAAAAAGAGAAACAAACAAACAAACAAACTTGCCCAAGTATGCTTGGGACTCATCCTCAATGGGTTAATACAGTATGTCCCCAAAAAAATTACAACGGGGCCCTCCGCAATGATATCTTTAAAGATATTGAATCAATCTAAATACAAATTCATGGTATGAAACTATAACTCATTGCCCGCATCTTACAGAAAACCCCACTCGATTTGCTTCAGTGGTCAAAGAGAAATACAGAATTTTGTAGAGGATGTCAGGAATCTCTTCTGTCCAAGTTCTGTCTATTTATTCACACACAAAATCATCGAAATGCTAAACTCGGAAGAATCCGATTCATGACATGCTTTGCAACAATCCACATTTCTCTGTGACCGCTTAACCAAATCGAATAGGGATTTCTGCAAAATAGAGCTAAAATGTTATATATTAAGACCCTGAAGTAGCATTTTAAAAATGTAATCATATTGGGCGTTATCAATGCCAATCTGATTGTAATTTTGGGGGAACATACTGCAGTAAGTCGCCCCAAAAATTACGATCAGATTTTCGAGTTGATAACACCCAATATGATCAACCTGTCTAAGTGCTACTTCAGGGTCTTAAAATATAACATCTTAGCTCTATTTTGCAGAAAACCCCATTCAATTTGGTTAAGCGGTCACAGAGAAATGCGGATTGTTGTAAAGCATGTCATAAGTCTGATTCTTCCAATTTTAGCAATTCAATGCTCTTGTGTGTGAATAATAGACAGAATCTGGACAGAAGAGATTCCCGACATCCTCTACAAAATTCCTTATTTCTCTTTGACCACTGAAGCAAATTGAATGGGGTTTTCTGTAAGATGTGGGCAATGAGTTATAGTTTCATACCCTGAATTTGTATATAGATTGATTCACTATTTATAAAGATATCATTGCAGAGGGCCCCGTTGTAATTTTTTTTTGGGACATACTGTACAGTACGTTGGACTCCTGTTTCCTAGAAGGAGGTGTTTTGTGTACATGCACTCAAAGCGCTCCTCATGTCAGATAATGCATCATGAAATTTAAAAATTTGTTTATTTTTCATTTTCTTGCCAAATGCTTTCATCAGTAATGATTGCATCCATTTGTTGATTATTATTTTGTGTTTGCCGCATTATGTGAGATTTGTGACTTTACCTTGAATAAACTATTTTGTTGTTAATCAGTAGGAGTTGTATTTTCCCTTTTCTGATTGTGACATTTATCCGTATGATTAATTGATGGTTAATTTACATCTACATGAAGCTATGATTAGCTATTCAAAAATGCCAGATATTCATTCACTTTAATAGAGCACTGGAATTTAAAGCAACAAAAATCTTTCAAAATTCAATGATTACAAGCAGTGCATAACAGAATTCCCACAACCATCAAATAGAAATTGCTGATGAACTTTTGTTTGGAATGGACATGTGTAATGTGTAATGAGCACCCGTGTGTATCCGCGTAGGACTACAGTGTACAGTTGTATGTATGTGGGGGGGGGGGGAATTAAAAGCAAACAAATATTAATCATATACAAAAAAAGGGTGTGTCCAATATAAAAGCTGTTCTGCAGCATAATTTTGGGCAGAATTGACATTTATCATGTAGATTTGCGGTGTACTGATTATGATGTTCAGTGTATGGGACTGAATTATATTTTAATTTCAATTTCAGTATGCAAAACATGCTGCAGTTTTCATACTAAACATGTACAAATTTGTGTTTATTGAAAGGCAGCATACATTGAGCAACTCAATGCTATCAGCGGGCTTTGATCGAGATCAAAATCAAAAGAGCGATCACTTTTATACTACATGTATGTACTGTGTAGACAGATTCATGACATCCTGAGTAGTCTCTAGCAAACAGTTGCTTTGAATGTTTTATAACATTGAGTTCTGTGTTGTGCACGCATTTTAAAGGGTGTGTACAGTTCAGGTCAAGGTGAGGATTTAGCTTTTAACATTTTGAGAGATACACTGTATTCAGAAACCACTCTATGAGATGTCAAAGAGCATGCAATTCTAAGGGGATGAAAATCGGTTTTGAAATGGCTGAGATATCCAAAAACAACGTGAAACAAAGAGATCCTAATAAAAGGCATGGCCTGTAGACTTTTATTATTATCACTTTTTTCAGAGATGCCACATTTCCGGAAATTTCCGGAATTCCGGATTTTTCCAAAAAGAGGGAAGCTTTCCGGAATTTCCGGAAAGCTGGCAAAAAAATCCGTATTTCCAGATTCTCCGGGAATGCGTGAATAACTACTGAGATAATGCGCCTATTCGCTCTCTCCGTCTCTCTCGACGACCTCCGTACGCAATACATGCAGCATGAAAGCAACGATGTTTTTCTTTCAAAGCATTTGCCAATTTGATGAGTGTCATCATTGCATTGATTACTGTAGTAATGCGTATTACGAGCGATAGTACCGACGATCGGTATTATCCTGTTCAAATATATGGTCTTCAAATTGGCTTGTAGTACCGAAAGTAACTTGAAAGAACAGAGATTTTTTTTCATAGAAAAGCTCGTGAATCGTGCGCCGCACGCCGCGAAGCAGCTAGAGCTAGACAGGCGACCATAGTGCCCCGCGGCCTTCCGCAAGGGGGAGCCGCATGCGGCGTACGTTTCCCTGCATTCTTCTAGCCGGCCCTAATAATCGGGCTAAGATCACCGGGAGTCACTGATGGAAGCAAAATGAATTGATCTCGCCATGACACGCAAGGTTTTCCAAATAAATCGCTTCGACTAGCCGAATGCATATTCAACAAACTTTGTCTCAAATGAAAGGTTAGAATCTTACTTTTAATATGATATGTGTTTTATTAATGTTCCATAACAGCAAAATCAAGAATTCTGAGCAAACAATTCTTATGTGAATGCTTGGTAGGCACCATGCACAGCGCTGCATAGTTAAGGCGTATTACGTTATGCACGCACGTGTCGCAGTTTTTGAATGGTGAAATTGGGCAATGGAAATTAATGAAAAATAGTAATACATTTTTTTCAATAAAAGTACAAAAAAAACAACTAAACAACAGTCTTCTATGCTGCATATAACTGATCATCTTAACATAGGTGTTTACATATGATATTGCTGTACAGAAATATCAGTAATTCAGTATGTGAATGAGAAGTATCAATAAATTCAGTATGTGAATGAGAAGTGATGACAAGTATGAGAAATATCAGTAATTCAGTATGTGAATTATTATACAGTATACTAATTCACATACTGATAGGTGTCAGCGCTGGAATCAATTACATGTAATTAGCTTTACTGTACTACTATGTTTATTTTAGAAGCACGTGTGTAGCTGATTACAACTGGCTGATTACAACATGGCTAAAGTACCAATTATTTAAGCACCTAGTGAAAATCCCCTCATATGCACCAGAACCCGTAATTCTACTCCGAAAATAACAAAAAGTCCTTACCGTGGGAGGGGGGACACCCCCCTCCCACACCCACCCCCCTCGGTCGCTTCGCTCCCTCGCATGTGATTTTCAGGAAATTTGGACAGCTCCCCCGTGGCATCTCTGTTTGGGGGATATCCCAGCCATGTAAAAACCAATTTTCATCAAATAACGTCAAATCCTTCTTAAAATTACATGCTCTTTCATATTTCATAAGAGGTTTCTCATTATCTCACTTACATGTATGTAGGAATGTTCAAAACAAGAATCCCCACCTCAACCAGTACTGTACAGTCCCTTTAACCCATTCAGGATGAGTCGCGAGTATACTCCGGTAGGTGTCTAAATGTTGTAGTAAAATCAGTCTATGTGAGTTGAAAATCTGGGTTTGAAAACTTTCTCATAAGATGTCTACATTGATACAATATGTTCCTGAACCTCGGTAAATCTTATTTGTGTGGAGAGGTTTTGAGGTGGGGGGGGGGGGACGGTTTGAGTTTGGAGGCTGTCCTTACTGCCTGGAAAAAAAAAAAAAAAAGTTGCCTGAGATTCCTTGGGTCACGGAAATTTAGTACAGCCCCTTTACTTTCATACTGAGTGTACATTTCTCTTGACTAGTCTTCCTAAAAGCCAGATAGGAGAAATGTGATAGGTGTTGAGTCTACGAGTCCATCTTCGTGTTTCACCTGGGATTGACAATTTGAATTACAAATGCTGAAAGTTGAGGCGGAGGCCTGTAGGATGAGCTGTAGAATTGAGTTATGAAAGGGAAGGTGTCTGGTATTAAAAGAAAGCGTGGCACTGCGTGTATCAAAATTCACTCGCAGTCCTCTTCGTAATTTAAAGAGTCATGTTCTGGCAATGATTCTCCACCTTTGCATTGACATATTATGGAGGCACTACTTGTACATGTAGTTTGTTTGTTTGTTGGTTTTTTTTTTATATACAATGTACTGTACATTAATAGCCTTTCTACAGTATTTACTTATCCAAGTTACTGTGTACAGTGGTCTTTTTTTAAAATTCACTTTAATAAAGTGAAGGACTTGTTTCAATAAGCTGGATGATTATTACAAGCCCCACATGCATGATATATTCTTAAAGTGTGTTGTGTCTTTGTTTGTTTGTTTGTTTTTTATGGCTTATCATCTTTGGAGTTTTTTTTTTCAGTTCCTTTTGCAAACATAAGGAATGTGGTATAATTTTAATACATTTGAGAGGACGTAATAGATATTAGTTCACAGGGAAAAACTTTTGGATGGTTTGAGTTGCAATCTTTCTTGTGAGTTTTGTGAATATACCAATAACTTTATATGCATCTTGCATTCTGTTTTGCCAAAACTGAACTGGCAAAAAAAAAAAAAGAAGAAAAAAGGATGATATTCTAATTGCTGTAAAGAGATTTCCATGTTCATACTCATTAATAGTTTGTCTGGCGGTACCACATACAATGTTGTACAGTTGTACCAAGCGGAAGGATTCTGTCTGTCCCTGTTCAAATGAAATGAAACTTGTGTTCGCTTCCATAAACTTTGAAGGAATAACAATGTGAGAAGATTATGCTGAAATGTTTTTTGCAACTACAATCAAACCCTAATCAATGAGCGGTACTGCTCTTCATCCTGTTTTTGTTGCCATGGAAACTAATGTGAATGTAAACCAGAGCTAATGATTGTCGCTTTGCAAAATTTGATATCACCCAACGTCCTGTGATTTACGCCTGTAATTAGCCTGGACTGGGGATGCTCAATTTGTGCCCAAGGGCTTCTGTGGTGCTGAGTAACAATAATGGGTTTCTCTAATGCGGTTCGCCACCATCCATCTACGATAGGGCTGTTCACACTTATTGTAAAATACCACAGAATTTCATAACTATGAAGGCAAATATCTCGCGAAATATCCTGGTGTTTAGGGTGGTACAATAAAAGTTTGTGCGAATTATGAATGAGACATTTGAGTGTAAATCCTGTCACAAATTACCACTCTTTGGACAGTGGCAGGGAATAATTTACCTTCTCAAAATTGAATAGCAATTTTAGTCGATAGGGGTAGATTTTCAAAAAACTAGTGTACACTTCTACACTGTATGTACACGTAATAAACTTGCTACACAAACAATATTTTGTATAGCAGTCACACCAAAATGCATAGCTAATCGCTATGCGATACCCGGAAAATTATTCCGTGAGTGGTATGTCTCTCACCTGGCCTGACAAACTTCTCTCTCTTTTCAATATAGGAGATGTGAGCAGTGCTTCCATTGAAGAGGTGCCCTTTCGGGCCAGAAATACTTTAGTACAATTTGTATTTTGTGAATGAGAACAGTACAATACTACAATGTACAAACTGAAATACCGTGGTATGTATTACTACGATAATCATTTCGCCAATGTGAATTCTGACAACAAATTACCATGGTATCGACTACCACGGTAATTTCACATATCCGTATGTGAATGCACCTTTTGAAAGAGTGGAACAATCAAGTCTTTAGATTTCGCACTTGGCCTGCCTACTGCCCTCGGGAGCTGTGCTTCGGTTGACATACTGCATTGCACGACTTGTAATTGTAAAAGCCCGAGTGTCCCTTTCTCTGGTCATGCAATGAAAATGGCCGTATGATTTGTTGTCGTGTTAAATGATCAATAATATCAAATATGGTGCATTATTTTGTCAGTAGTGAACCTGATTTTTATAATGGTCTCATGTAGCAAGAAAAAAATTGTGAAATTGGAATGTGAGTAAGATTTCAACATGACCCAAGAGGTTGATAGTGTATATTAAAATTCCTTGGTGTCATATTATTTCTGTCTTGACACACACATTTGCACTATTAAGCCTCTAGGAGTCTGACATAGGGCCCTTTCATTACATGTACAAGTGTATGTGCCAACTGAACTTTCCAAACACAAGCACTTGTAGTTCCATTTTTCAATGCCATGCAGTATGTTGATTATGGACATTTGTCTGTAGGCCCTACTTGTGTACACTTTACGTAGGTTGTCACCATTTTGCCTCAGGAAAATACCCTTAATTTGATGCTCTCAATTTGTTCCCAAAACTGTTTTGTTTCATTGAATTAGAGTGTATGTGTGAGCCTGTCTTTCACAACTGTCAATTACAAGTCCTTTCTTGGAGTCCGATTTGTGTACAGTGCAGTTGTAGAATAGTGTTTTACTTCTCAACACCAGTAGCCCATATCATATTGCAATGCACAGTGTACTTTTATAGTGATAGATCCACAGGCTGTTAGCCTGCTACATTGTAGCTTCATTTGTGTGGGAAAATCTGCAGTTGGAGTGGGGGCAATGGACTTTGTCACAATATCTAACCTTTGACCTCGTTTTTTTTTTTTATGTTGTGCCTGCAGGTTGCTGAGAGAGTTGTGAGCTAGATCCTGTAATGGAAACATGGCAGTCATGTGGTAAGCATTATCTCCAGAGGGTCTACTTTGTCCACCCACTCTCCCCATTGTTCGATCCAGTAAAGGTGATGGGCAACATGTAGGATGAGAAACACATAACAGGAAGTTTCACTGCATGTTCAGCTTAGCAGTAAAAATATTTTGCAATTTTAAGGTGAAGGTGAGCTGTGCATCATTTCCAAAGTTGATGAGAAGCCGGAAGGAAGTTGGATTATTCAGGTTCCTTTTGACAGAAGGAGTGTGGTTGTGTTCCCTGACTAAAATCAGCTCAATCAGTCCTACAAAATCTGTAGCTTGAATATTTATTTTGAGATACTTTGGAAATAAAGCTCAATCAGTCCTAGCTTGAACACTTATTTTGAGATACTTTGGAAATAAAGCTCAATCAGTCCTAGCTTGAATATTTATTATGAGATACTGTACTCTGGAAATAAAGCTCAATTAGTCCTAGCTTGAACATTTATTATGAGATACTCTGGAAATAAAGGCTAGTGCAAACTTTCGTTCAAGTGCATTTACTGTTCTATAATTACTTCTTGCTAGTTTAGCTAGGAAATAATGATAATAATGATAATAGTAATAAGTTAGTTCTTTTGACCCTACAATTTACAGCTGCAAATGTGTATGATGTGTAAATCTAGTTTACCTTTAAATAGTGTATAGTTTAGTGTTAGTTGAGAGTGGGCAAAGTGCTTTGGCAATGTGAAATGCCATTTTGATTAATACTCTTTGTACTTCTGCTGCTATGATACTGTGGTAGCATGATCCCCTTTTCATCATACAGACACAACATTACATTTGTGCTCACCATTAGATACAGGACAGTCCTTTGTTTGTTTATTTGTTTTTTATGCTATAAAGTTCAATGCACTTTTAATCAAAATATGACATGCAGGACTGTACACTGTCATGCCATTACAGTATGACCTAAAAACCTTGCTAATCCTTTTTTTTTTTTTCAGGTAATTACACTGAAATATATTTTGGGTATTTTCCAAGAGCAGTGATTGGCAAATAAATCCATTGAATAGAACTTGAAATACTTTCACACCATTTTACCATATTGTTTTGATATATACCAAAGTGTTCTATTTGTTGAAAGACATAATGACCTTAAAGGGGATGGCTAGTAACTGATCAGTGGGAATCAGTGGGAATGCTGGAGGATGATTGTTCCAATCCTTGTGGGATTCATTTAAGCGTACATTATTTAGCTATTGTTGTGTGAAAACTATTTGCTTCAGAATGGTCTCATATTCAAGTACTGTGCAGTTTTAATGTTTCCAGGTTAGCGTGCCTGGTCAGTGACGGGGCATTAATCTGCACATTACTTGAATATGAGACCATTCTGAAGCAAATAATTTTCACACAACAGTAGATATATAATGTACTCTTAAATGAATCCCACAAGGATTGGAACAATCATCCCTCAGCATTCCTACTGATTCCCACTGATCGGTTACTAGCCATCCCCTTTAAGAAATTATGCCTGATTTTTATATGTCCAGCAATTTTGCTATGTTTGAAGGGGGGGGGGGGGGGAGACAAAGAAGTTTATGAGGTTGGTGTCTAAACATTTAAATTTCCAAATTCAATCATGCAGGAACTACTGGAAACATCACAGACACAAACCGAGGCGATGAAACATCCCATTCCCATGGCAACGATGTTGGTGTCACAGGCAGACAAGACAGGCTGTCGAGTACCATCAGTGAGGGTGAGGAGAGACACTCAGGGGAAACAATCCAGGACTACCTGAGGCGGATGGACCAGCGGGATGTCCAGGCCTCTGAGGGTGCCGGTGGCAATCGGAACCACTCTGTCACCTTCTCCAGGTCCACGTTTGGGAGTCGCTCGGAGCTCACCAGCGACTCGGACTACTCTGAGGTCTTGCCAAGGGATTCGCACCCCAGTGATGCGGAGGTATTCCTACCGCTTCCAACAAGCGGCAGCGAGCAGACCAAGATCTTGGAGCAGAGGATGAGGGATCTCCCGGGAGCCAACCAACGATGCTGGAAGAGGGTGGCTGATTATGTCAACGGGTTGCCCATCATTCCGGAGCCACCCCACGGTAACGGCGCCCCCAAGAGCTCCACCCAGGCCAAGAGGCAGAGGATCTGGTCCGAGGGCCATGAGAGGAGAAGAAAATTCCTGGAGTCTGGGAGCCTCAGCTTTGCAGAAGGACTGACACCTCAGAGGAAATTCACAGCTAGTTCTAGTGAGTAGTCCACTCAGGTATCAATAGAAGCTAATCTAAAAGCCTGCCATTGACATAGTCTGGCTCTACCCCCTCACTCTTTCCACTTACAAATATATTTGAGGATAGTTGTAATCTTTCGTCTCATATGGAGGCTAGTTTATTGTGTACGGATGGTGGGCATGCATTCAGAAAGGAAATCCCATTGTGTATGATCAGAATCAACCAGTTGTGAGAGGTCGATGCTACTGCTTCTTGTGTATGCCGCAATTAACTTCAAACAAGTAGTTAGATGCTGAAATATCAGTTTAAAAAGGCCGTCAGCTCCAATGCACAAATAATTCATGTTTTACTCATTTCAATTGTGCATTTTTGGCTCACCTGAGCCGAAGGCTCAAGTGAGCTATTGCGATCCCTCTTCGTCCGTCGTCCGTCGTGCGTCATGCGTCGTCCGTTGTGCGTACACTTTTTACATTTTCATCTTCTTCTTGAAAACCCAAGACCAATTTTCACTAAACTTGGCAGGTAGCATCCCTAGGGGGTTAGGATCTCAATTTGTTAAAATGGGCACCATGCCCCACCCATTGGGCCCCCAAGGGGCCCCGAACCCCCCAAAATAAAGGAATTTTTAAAATCTTCTTCTCTAGGACCAGAAGTGATAGAGTTAAGTTAATACTATGAGTAAGTAGATTTATGACTGTAGTTCCAAGTTTGTTCATGGCAGATCAAGGGGTGCCCCATAGGGGCAGGGGGGGGGGGGGGGTTGGGGAGGTCCAAATGGGGCCTTAATTGTACATTTTCATCATCTTCTTGAAAATCTCACAATGGATTTTCACAAAACTTGGCAGGTAGCATCCCTAGGGGGTTAGGATCTCATTTTGTTAAAATGGGCACCTTGCCCCACCCAGGGGGCCCTCAGGCCCCCCCCCCCCCCCCCCCCCCATCGGATCTTTAAAAATCTTCTTCTCTAGTACCACATGTGATAGAGCTGAGTTAATACTTTGAGTTAGTACATTGATGACTGTAGTTTCAAGTTTGTTTATGGCGGAATCAGGGGTGCCCCCCTTGGGACCCAGAGGAGGGGGGGGGGGGGGTGGGGATGGGTCCTAATGGGGCCTAAATTGTACATTTTCATCTTCTTGAAAGCCCCAAGACCAATTTTCTCCAAACTTGGCAGGTAGCACTCCTAGGGGGTTAGGATCTCAATTTGTTAAAATGGGCACCATGCTACTGCCCCCCATCCCCCAAATTAAGGAATCTTTAAAAAAGTGTCTCTAGAACCAGAAGTGATAGAGATTAAATTGATACTATGAGTGTGGGGGGGGGGGGGCGGTCTGAATTTGGGCCCTAATTGTACATGTCTATCTTCTACTTGAGAATGCCTGGTCAAATTTTGGTAGAGCTGTGTGTAATTCAGATTAGTGACTGCGTGGAAGGTGAACTTGCGATACTCAGGTGAGCGCTAGACCCGCGGGTCTCTTGTAATTTTAAGAATTTCACAAGAGCCAAGATTTGCGAAATTAAAATGCATGCGAAAGTTGTTACCTACTGTATATGTAATGCCAGTGGCAGTTTGCGAACCTTTCATGCCGCAAAAAAGGCCGTCAGCTCCAATTCATGAATGTTCATGCCACGAATATATCATGTTTTACAATATCTGCATTATAACCTCCCTCCACCTCACAAAAAAAATGATCTAAAGTTACTAAATGGTGGCAAATCCTAGCTGTCACAATAATGTCATCACTTCGCATACAGAAAAGAAAATTAAAGGTGCTTGTCTAATTTTCATTTGGATCGTACAAATGGCATACTTCAACTGTGTATGCCAAGCTCTTTAGTCTATCAAGATAGAAGAATTTAAGTGACACAAAACCTGTTTAACTGTACACATATTTTACTGGACGCGTCAGCCCTTCTTCGGTAGAATTTAATGAGCAGCCGTGCTGTGAGAGTAGGGAAACTCATCCTTACAGTCTGCTTTTGGAGCCATACATGTACACTGTATGTCCTTCACGTTCAGCTGTAGAGGAGTCTTGCATCTTCAACACGTAACAGAGTCATCGATCACTGTGAATCCTTGTAGAAGTGGGTCGGGGTGCAGTGACACATTTAAAGGGTTTTGTTGGGTAGCTGCCAGGTCGAATGAAATTAGGTACCTAACGAGATGACCAAAAAAGGAGAAATATGGGTTGACCCACATTGTGTACTAGGACACACTTTGTAGTTACTGATTGTTCTACTCCTTTTGTGCAGATATCTTTCCACTTCATTAACACTAACGTCAAAGGCCAACAGGGTCTGAAGTAGGTCATGTAATCTCTTCCTAAAACTCATGGCTTCTATTCCGCTGAATTGAAAAGTAGCATAAATATGAAGTACTGACATTTCCTGTAATTCATTTAACAAACCTTACACATGCCAAGTCAATATTCCTTGATAACTGGCTATCAAATCCAGCAACCCGGCACCTATTAAAGGAAGACATCTAACAGCGGTTGCTCCTTTCCCCTTACTTGCTACTATGCTCTCATGTGTGTTTGTTTAGTTCTGTTTTATTTTGCTCCCCCATAGACGTTTGCTAGAGCCAACATTTGACAGGTAATGAATTCACAAAGTCATTCTCCAGAGACAAAATCCATTGTCGTGTCACCCATGTCTTGTGACCCCCCCCCCCCTAAAAAAAAGACAAAAATCCCTTTTGCACACTGATATCAGATTGTAGGGTGACTAACAGCAGTCTTGGCTCCGTGTGGGCGAGAGAACACGCATGGGTGATATCCTTATGCGGTCGTCTGACGTGATGGGATTAAAGGATGGACGCTTCCTTGAAAGTCAAAACTTACAATACAAGGGATTTGTAAGTAGAGCTGTCGATGCAACAAAGTGGAGGTTATCATGAAAGAAGGAAAGTGACAGCTTTGATCCTGATCCCAGCCTTGAATAATTCAAAGATAATCCGTTCATGGCTCACACAGAAATTGTTAATTATTTGCGAGTTGCCGGGCAACCTGCTCAGCAGCTCTTGAGCTCCCAATTATGACACTGGGTTGTAATCTCAGCTACCCTGGAAGAAATGTGTAATTACTGGCTCAGGTGAGCTGGGTCGCTGCGAGTGAAGATTTTGGCTAATGAAGCATTCTCACGATTCTTGCTTTAAATGTGAGTCACGTATTAAACACTTCGAGGGAGTGTTAACCTAAAATGAGAATGTTGTATAACCACATTCTTAGCAGGAAAAAAAAAAAGGAATAGGATATATGGAAGAAGATGGAGAGAGTGATAAATACAAGTACATGTAGAAAGAGGGGAAGGGAGAGGAGTGAGAAGGAACGAAAAGAAAAAATGAAAAAGGCAGAGAATAAGGAAGGAACAATACACAGGGGAGAAAAGAAGGATGACGTTTGGAATAAATTGATCTGGGCACGACTGAATAAAAGTACCAACCTATAAAGAACAATATTTCGTCAGTCATAGCAAAGTTCATGGTTCATCAATAGAATGCAACAGTCATATTTATTTATTTTTTTTTTTTTGGGGGGGGGCCTCATCAAATATTGCTTAAAGACAACAATTTAAATATGTAATGCATTTCTTCTCACCATTTGTATACATTTGTATTTAATTAGTGCTACACAGAATAGTTTTATTTCCATCTGGTAGATCCACTGAATCAAATACAGTTTATTGAATTATATCAAGCATACATAGGTAAATGGAAAATAATAGATACACTTGTACTTGATGGATTTCTTTCATAATACAGGACCTATAAAATTGTAATCATAGCAGGGTTTTTAACTTGGTAACGTTCTGTTGCCATTTTCTGCATACAGGATTCACCAGTGTCAAAGTGATGATTTGAAAAAGAAAACAAAAATAGAAGCAAATTAGTGAAAGTGATTTTGGCCCTGGAACTTAGTCACATTGGAGCATCATGATTTACAATGAAAGTCTAGGCCAGTGATGATGAAGATGAAGAAATAAACAACATTTGCCACAGATAGTAGTGTCATTTAGGATTACATACCATGAAAGCATGGATAAACTTTATGACCTCAAGTTGTGACGGAAAGCAGGTACATACAACTACTTGTATTGCCCTCGGCTATTACAAGTTGTGTCAGGTGGAAAATTGCACGAGACCTGTGATGCAGATAGTACCAACTGCTTCTCCCAGCTGAGACAGTTATAAAGATCCACATTTAGCTGCAAGCCACGTGAGTTTGAATCGCACAGTGCCTTCTTCCTGATAATTAATCTTCAAGATCTCAACAGAAAGTTTAAAGTCTTGTTTTGTTTATTTTTTCTAATATAAGCACTGCTGAGAAACACATACAAGTGATATACAATACAACATATGAGAATTTGTCTTTCATATAAATAATGTACTTTTAAAATCCTTTATTTGCTTTCATATAATATTTGCTGTGATGTCCAAAACATTCCCTTTTTTCTGTGCCTAATTCTGCAAATACAAAGGTACCCCTTCGACAATTACCAAATCACCAAATAATGCTGTGCATATTTCACAGACACACATGAAACATAGTGAGGCCAAAACATGGTAATAAATAGAATTAAAAAATACAACAACAAACAAACAAACAAACAAACAAACAGAAATACACTGTATGTCTGACAAACAGAAGTTGAGATCTAATATCTTCTTGTCATAATCTTTTCAAGCAAGCATGACTACCTTTGGTGATACAGTAGCTTCCTTTGGACCTGTTCTTCCTCAGTGGCAAATGTCATTTTCCGCTTCTCATAAAAATGTCTAGTCGCGCTCTCTTTCTGTAGATTGCCACTCAGGAATGTGGGAAATTAAAGTAAATTTGTAGGTAGTTTCGTAAATGCACTGATGCAGATGATTGTACACAGGAGAAATTTCCGCAGATATCTCCCAAAATGACATCATACGAAAGGTAGATGTAATTCATTCGCTGAGTGTACAATTTTATATGCCAAATGTTTTGGAAGGATCATGACTTATCATTTTGAACATGTGAATCCCTTCTCGCAGTGTTTTAGATTCCATTATTTTTATGCCTCCGCCACGAAGTGTCGCTGGAGGCATTGTTTTTTGGTTGTCCGTCCTCCCATCTGTCTGTCCCTCCGTCCGCCCGTAACCAATTTTGTGGATAGCTTTACAATGGGTAACAGGTGATGAACCCCATACAAAGTCTACGGAGATTTCTGAGTCTTGAAGGGGGCAGGTTAATTCCAATACCAATAGTGCCATCTTTAGTCTGTGTGGGCCACCATCAATTTTATTTACTCCTCATATTCTGATGTGGAATATTGAACATACCATCTGTGGATAGAATCATATCATGAAAACAAATAAACAAACAAACAAACAAGCGAACAAACAAATGATTCAGCCTTTGTAGGCATTTGTCCTCAGTTATATCACTTATTACGGTACAAGGTCATTAATTTAATTTCATAGCAAATTCCATAGTGTGAGGAGATTTTCTCTTGGTTACACTGCATAGCAGCAAGAGGAGTCTTAAATTGTCATTTTTTTCTCTCCCTCATCTGATTTTTCAGGTTCCAATTTCTCCCAGTTGTCAAGCCTATCCAGCCATGAAGGTAGCCAGCAATGGTTTGAGTCAGCAGATGATCCTAACCAGACTCTCCTCCCTCCCACAAAAAGTCTTCCCCAGAATGGTCAGTCGCCATGGCAACAGGGTGTGGTCGCAACCAAGGGGGCACCGGAGGTAGAAGATCAGGGTACTCCCCTACTGAAGCAGCGTGTCCAGCCTAAGGGTAAGTTTTACAGGTGTCTACCGAGGATTCTCTTTTTATTGTTTGATTAGGTTAAGCCCCCATTCCGCAGACCATGGGAGGTTTATCTCATCTCCAAAATGCAGAAAAAAGAAAGGCGTTCAGATGAGTTCCCATGAAATCTGATCTGTCAAGCTCCAGAGACTTGCATAGAGGCTCATGGATGGTGATATCAATGCCAGAGGATGAGCCTCAGATCCAAGACTCAAGATAACATGTCCAACGACTGTTTAATTGTCGGAAACTCAGCAGATCATCATAGGACTTTGGCTGGACACACCTGGTAGTCGCACAACACAAGTCTAGCGTACATCGGATTGACTTAACACTATTCAGACTGACTTGACACTTATTGGACACTGCTTGGATGCTTCCACTTTTCTCCTTCTTCTACTTCTGTTCACTGCATCATAAAAAGAAGTCAGCCAGTTCAAAAATTAGAGAAATTCAAGAGAAAGTGTTCAATCTTACGAGTGTCTGTGCACATACTGTACAGTGCAAACAGAATACATTGATATGAAAAAGAGACAGGATGCTTTGAAAGTGTTCGACCCTTTATGATAGGAGCTATGATTCAAGATAAGGGGCATATTTGCTTTTAAATAGCAGAACTTTTACAAACATAGGCTTTTCTCACATTTTGATTGTTTCCGTGAATTTGTAAGTTGTATGCCTTATAGCAGGTTCTACAAGCTCTACCACACAAAAAATGGCATGCTACCTGCAGTAGCTACATACAAATTGTAAAAAGAAAAAATACGATAAAACTCCCATAAAGTTTAATTGGTAGGTAAAATGTTGAGTTCTGCTTCACAGGTTTTTCTTTTTCTTTTTCTGGCAATGTTCCAAGGAGATCATTGAACAAACAAACAAAAAAATCCTTTTTTCTGTCTTTTCAAAATTGGTTGTTGCCAGTATAAATGGGTCTGTAGAAACTCAGCTGTCTTAACCCTTTTATTACTGCAGGCCTCTTGCTTATATACAGTGTCAAAGGCATCTGGTGGTGGCGGGTGGTACTGAGGAGCTTAACCTCACTTAAACTAACTTGTGACTGTACGTCACTTGCAGGTGTAAGAGACCTGAGGAAACTGTAAATAGCCATTATGGGTTTATCAAAACAGGGCCATCCATCAAAGTCTGTCAGAACCTCATTTGTTGCTGGAATTGTCCATTACAATGCAGAAATCAGTTGTCAGGAGGGACAGGTGTTTGACGGTCAGATCATACAAAAGATTTTTGGGGTGTGCACTTGGGCGATTCCCAGCTCTAGAGGGCGTGGGAGACCAAGGAAGACATGGTCTGAATGTATCAAGGTTGACAAGAAAAAATAGAGGACCTGACCCACTAAACAGAGCTGCTTGGAGAGCAGACACTCTAGCCTCCTGATGAATCCTAGCCCAGAACCTGGGACACCTGCAGCCAGTGTAAACTACAAGCTATGATGAGGATCAAGTCAAGAGGGTTTAATAGCTGCTGTGCGATGCTCGTGGATTGGCACATTGGCTGGAGTGCTTTTTTCGCCGATTGACACAGATGTTTGGAACTACTGTGTAAGTGTCAAATAAATAGAGATTACTTGTAGTCCCCTTTTCTTCCTTGTCGTTTCATCATGGCCTTCTTGTTGGACCGATGCACATTTGTTTTGCCCGAATGGACTGGCTAACTTACAATTGGGGGGGGGGGGGGGGGGGGGGGGGTTAAGTGACTGCTTATTGAAGAGCATGGATGGCAAGTTATAGCTGTAGTAAGTTCTTTGGCACACAATGGGCTTTTAACCCATTGAGGACAGACTGATTTTGCCACAACGTGCATTTCCCATAGACACCTGCCCAAGTACAAAGTATACTCTGGACTTGTCCTCCACGGGTTAAAGACAGGTCTTAATAGTGTTGGGAGATGTTGAAACTCTTGCTAATGTTATTTGTTTACAGGAAATATCACACCCGCATAGACACACAATATCAGATTTGTGTGTGTGCATGTGTGTGTGTGTGTGTGTGAGCATCAAAAGAACAGTTTTCGGAAGCTCTTATGCATGGACAGTAATATTTGCCTTAATATTTGTTAGCAATAGGATAAGGGAATGTGTTCACTCATGAAATTTTGTGAAATTCCTTGTAATAACTTGTGTATATTGTTCCCATTGCTGCAGCATCGTGAATAGTACAGTTGTAGAGTTCCTGCCTGAAGAGGGCAGCACATTGTATCAAACCTTTAAAAAACTTCAAATCCAATTCCAAAACCTCAATACCAAAACTTCAATATCCAATTTCCTGGCAACATTTAGTGAGTTTTATGCCCATATATTTCTACAGTAGTACCGTGTGTTTTACAGTTTCAGATTCGAAACAACCCCCTTTGAGTGTTCAATACAATTCTTTGTAAAACATTCATCTGTTCCGAGATACAATTTGATGCAATATACTTTGTACAAGATGTGATTGTTATGCCTGTTAGCTACAGCTGCAATTTACAGTGTATTTGATTTAAAATGTACTTACTATGACAACTGGAAAAGTACAAAAGAGAGAGAGAAAGAAAAACAAAACAAAACAAAACCCAATATAGATTATGCTTTCTGTCAACCAAATGAAGTTTGAACTAGTAAGTGTGACTGCGCCCTCTACTGCTCAAGTATTAAATGTCATATTGATGACCATAGTTAATTCGACTTCAACATTCCCAAAAGCCTACAAGACTACATACAGCCAGACACACACGCAACGCACAGAGAGAGAGAGAGAGAGAGAGAGAGAGAGAGAGAGAGAGAGAGATTTGTATGTTGTATATGTTCTGTAGTTACCCTGGCTTGCTATTTGTAGGGTGTTGATGTGCAATGCAACAGGAGGCAGAAATGACGATTGTTTAAAAAGCAGTTGCCATGTATGTGTAAAGTATGTTTGTGAAAGACTGCTGAACCTTGTTGCTATTTCTGTTTTCTTGTGTTCTTGTGATAGTGAGAATAGGCTTTATCTTTCTTTACCTCTTTGTTTTGTTTTGTTTTGGTCAAAGTGATCATTTCATATCTTATCAGGGAAAAAAAATATTCCTTCTCAAAATTGAGTAGATACTTTTAGTTGATGGACAATATTTTTGAACAAAATGATGTCCAACTCTATGTAATGAATTGCTATGCAAATGAAATTTTGTGTAGCAGTCACATCCAAAATGTATGGTAAATTGCTATGCAATACCAGGAAAATGATTCTCTGCTACTGGTAGGCACTTGGTGTTTTCCCCATATTTTACAAGATTCTTGTACTTGATTCTGTGAATGCTTTGTAGAAAGGAGATTCTCCTGAAGGATTTGAGATTTGAGATTTAATCTGAAATTTATGCAATGCCAATGGTTAGGGTAAGGCTGTGAAAGAATGATTCACAGAGGACCATTGTTGTACATGTATATGACTGTCTGTACAGTTGAAATGGTATTGTGAGGTTGATGTGAAGTAGGCTGCTGTGTGGGAGATTTTATACATTATTCATGCAAGAGAGCTGTTCGAAAGATGAAATAAATGAGGGGTAAAAAAGGAAGGAGAGAAAAATGCTTGTATGGGGTATTGAAGTAGATGAAGTACGAATTTTACGACATGAAGTTCTTTGTCATTGACTGCTGCTGTGCAACAGTACAAGGTTTTTTCCATCTTTTATTTCTGTTCTCTCATTTCTTGGTAAGGCAGTCAGAGCTATTAAATATCTAATGTCATTTTGTACATGTAGATGCCCGGAAAAGAATGTATTAAACCACTCAGGACTGCCAACACAATGTACCAGAGACATTCTGTTAAGAGACTGGAGCCCTGTTTTGTGAAGAGTTAAAATTGATTATATAGTTGATTTCAACTGCAAGTCTATGGCAGCCTGTGTGGTAAGGAAATTTGAAATTGATTTTATCTTTTGATAAAACGGGGCCTGGGTGTACTAATGACAGTGACTGGGTTAAAAATCTGGTGAGAGATTGATACTAGTATAACGGTTTGCATGATATGAAACCTGTACTTTACACATAGTATGAAATACACCACACATGTAACATTGCCAACCACAGTTTTGCTATTGGTGTGAAGTAAATGAAGTCTACTACACAATCAATAAAATACTTTTAAGCAGCACTACTTAGTGAAAAATTCCTCGAAGGAAGAATTGATAATAATAAATAGATATAATAAATTGGAATAATGATAATAAATGATATAGGAAGTAGTTTACTGCTTTAATTTAATTTTGCCAAAAAGTGTTTCAAAACCAAAGAGTCTCAGTTTGAAGAAGACCAAGGCAGAGCTGCCAACCATAAGTAAGAAATTGTATTTGTTACAAAAGTTGTATTAAGGGAATTGATTGAGAAAAATTACAAACTAAACACACCAGGTACATCAAAATACTGAGATTTCACATCAGACATTTCTGTTAACAAGTTTTTTATTTGTTTTGTTTTTTTCTGCTTGAGGCAACATTTTTTTTTCTCAGTTTTCAATATCGAAAACAAAAATCTGTACCGCTGAAGTACAGAATGTGAGATTTTTCATTATAGCCTGTAAAATCTACCCAAAAGCTAGGTTTATTCATCGGAGTGTAAGCCAATACCCCCCCCCCCCCCCCCCCCCCCCCCCAATCAGTCGTGGGCATACAATGTGAGTACTGCATGATTGCTACATTTTATTATCTCTGGCCGTAAAGCTAGGAATATCATATTTCTTGGTAATCAACCCTCACAATTCCCATAGACAATAATGTTGACCAGAACACCTTTTTTTCTGAGCTCTGAATTAAAGCTCGCCTCAAGTGTCAATTATGCTGCCGGCTTTGAAGGAGCTCTGTTTTGCAAGTCCCCACAGAAAAATAATACTACCCCATCATCATAAGTGTATTTTGTATTTTGTCTCCCTAGTTAAGCTATCACAAAAATCTCTTCTTGAAAAGGGATACCCCCCCCCCCCCATAAGATTGTTTTTGATCACGTATCGAAGCACTCACAAAATTGTCTTACAATCATAATTAGCAAAATATTTTTAGTGCTCTTGATATAAAGGGATGTTTGTAAACAAATGCAAGGCAAGGATCTCTTTAAACCTCTCATTCCCAAATGGCAAGAAAACAGTCATGGACAGTAGACCTTAAATGTTATACTGTATCTGAGTGTTCCATGAGGTAGGGCTCTTTTGAATGTCTTTTTGGTGCATTTATGTGTTTAGTACCAATGATCAAGGGTGTATTGCATAATTTGTTTGATAAGGTGTAGGGTCAATATTGTCAGTTACTGCAGAGTTGGAATGGCATGGAGAGTTTGCAATTTAAAGTGTGTCAAAGTTTTTCATTTTCGTTTTCAGGGCTGCCATTGCAAGCCATTCCAGTATGCAACAATTTGCATAAATTGTCTTTTAGGTGAACCTTTAATCGTTTATAAGGTACTTGTTTTGGGTTGGTTTTTTTTTCAGCTTTTGTAAAAGCCTCCTGAGTGCTTCATTTAAATACAAGCTTGGGTATATGATAGACAACATCCTAAATTGGTTCTTCATTTTGGAAGAATTTTGCACCTATGTTGTAGAGTCTCATTATTTTTTATGTCATGCATTAATGATTTTCTGTTTGTATTTTTTGTTGAAATGCTAAATGAATAGTAATTATAATAGTTATAATTAAAATAATATTACTTGTAGTAGTAGTATTAATGATAATAAAGATAACAACAACAACAATAATAATAATGATGATGATGATAATGATAATGATAAAAATAATAGTAATAATAATAAGAAGAAGAAAAAGAAGAGTAAGACTAACAATAGCAATGATAATTAAATGGTTAGAATTACACCTTTTTTCTCTGAATAGTGCAGATTTATTCTTTTTATAAACCAGTTTTTATCAGATCATTACCACTATAATAGTTGAATCCAGTGGTGCCCAATTAAAGATGACAGAATGATAATTGGTATAGCAAAATTCCCCCGAGGGCTGAATGGAGGAGGCATCTTTACAGTTATCGCAGTCTACGATGTCATGGAGCATATTGCTTTGAATGTATCATTCTATTTTCTTGTACTACCAGTACATTACAAATTCTTCCTCATCCTTTCTTGTCCCTTAACCCATCACCCCCACCCCACCCTCCCCACAACCACATACCTAAGAGGATAATGCGGTGCATTAATTAATCAGATATACATTTCTGGTGGCCGTGTTCAAAATTTCCTACATTATCAATCTGACTGTAGCGATGTTATCAGAGCTGAGAATCAACAGGTGAAATAGTTTTTGTGGCATCAGCCATCAAGTGTCCTCAGGCTTTCAGGTTGCAGGATGATTATATCGTCGAGGGAACAACTCCCTGGTGATGTGATCTACACTCTACTGATTTGTCTGAAAAGAGGGGAATATGAGTTACATTGATTAGGTTTTCCTTTCATGGAAAGGGGGGGGGGGATTAGTAGAAGGGGGAAAGAAATGGACACACGTTTTGAAATTCAACATGATCAGGCTTTAACCAGTAGGTCATGAACTTGCTCACATTCACAGTGTTCATATTCTCTGTGTGAATCTGTGCACAGTGCATGTTCTGCAGCGGTCTGAAATGTTCGGTTTAGTTCTCCAGCATTCAAGACACAGAAGGAATGCCTTTCTTGTACATTGTTTTGTGATGGCAAGCTGACATTTCCAGCCTTAGCTCAGCAGTTGTGGAAGACAAAAATATTTTAGATACATGTACACTTGTATATGCACACACAATACAGTTTCAAATGAAGATTCTAAAGCTCATACGTATGTACCACTCTTCAAAGATGAAGTTTGTCTCGCTTGTGGTCAATACCTCTGAGTAGCAAAGTGTGTTTTTCTCTACTGGCAATAAAGAGAAAAGAAGAAAAAAAAAAACAGAGAGAGAGATTTCAAGTACTGTATGGGCTCTTAGGCAAAAAGAGGTATATGAAATATGTATTCTTTATCAGGTCAGTCACTGGCGGAGATGCGATCAATGTACATTCAGGTTTCGACTTCCTTGCCGTCTTGTCATCTTTGTGAGCGTCTGTGTACAATGGTTTAATGCACCGCCAAGGATTGGTGTGAATGCAATGTTGGCTAGTGACCCTAGAGTGAAAGACTGGTTTAACGGTAGGCTCGTAACTTAGCTACATTTAAAGGGCATAGTGTAACAATTTTGAAGAACCATACATATATTTTAATAGTACATTTACTAACTGTTGTATGTGTGGTGTATTTCTGTGTAAATGTGTAAAATGTATAATAAACAATTCACATTGTCCACACTAGCAAAAATCTGAAGAGATTGATTGTGAGGCAGATCTCAAAATTTGTGTGCCGCTAATTCTCGTCAGTGTAAATGCCACTGATCAGCACATGGATAAATTACTTCGAAGAACATTTCGAACATGGACATGTGTTAATTGTTGCTAGCAATACTCTGCCATTGAGAATTCCTTTGCTCACAAATATGGGACAATTTGAATGGAGAATTGGGGTTATTCTTTGAACATCGTCTTAACTGTTCACCTGTGCCTATTCTCATGCCAAACACATGCTGTTTCCCAATTTTCTGTAGAAAATTTTGGCTTTTTCAGTTGAACAGGAAAGAATGAAGCTTCACCATGATCGCCCCCAGAGAGAGAAAGATTTAAAGTTATATTCAGAGCTTTTGTTGCATTTATGATAATGTGCCAAGAGAAAAGAAGCAACATTGTGACAAGAACTTGCTACGCCTCTGCAGCACTCACTAGGCCTCTGCAGCGGGCTTGGCCTCGGGCACCCCCTGATATTGCAAAAAGTAATTGAATAGGTGTAGGAATATGTAATATGCTTCACCTTTGACCTACATTGTATCACCACTTTTTCCAAAAGGACTAATATAGCAAGTAAGTTTTGAAGTATAAGGTGGAGACATTTGGCACCTAGTTTAATCTTTTTTTTTCTTTAAAAAAAGAAATTGTTTTTTCTTAATCTTCTTTTTTTTTCGAAAAAAAAATGACTTAAAGTCTAGATATAGTTTGACCTATGTACCTAGCTGGCTGGGACTAGTAAAGTAGATTTGGAATTGTTTGGAATTATTTGGAATTGAAAATGCTAAAAGAAACAGCAAAAGCAGAAGTCAGTAAAATCTACTTCATAATGATCTTTTTGTACCTAACTGGTACTACTAGGTAGATGTAGAATTGTTCTCTCTAAATGCTGATAGAAACAGTAGCAGTAGAAGTCAGTAACAGCCACTTCATAAAAACTGGAGAAGTAGCCAACAAGAGTTTTACCAGATCTCATTGCTCCATACCAGGTACTCACAGTATTACTTTCCAGATGTTCAGGATCCAAATATTTCAAGAGCATCTTCAAAACTGCCCATCTCATCTTCTTGCGGGAAAGGTTTGTGACAGCAAGGCAGTGGGATATCCATCAGCACAATCCTCCCGTTGCTCTGGATTGACCAGCTAGTGGGTCATTGGTGCCGTCTCCTTCTTCTCCAACTTCTCCATGGTCTTTACCATATTCCTTACTTTTATCCCCAAAACTTCTCGCGCTTTCACAAGCCATGCTTTCCTCATCTACTACAGCATGACCATCATCATCATCGTCATCAAGAAATTTGTTGATTCAATTGATTCTTGATTTTCTTGGTTAAAATTTGAAGTGTAAATAATGTGCTCAGAAGCCGTGTTGATGGTCTGGTCACAACTTTCGTTCAAGCTACACGCTGTAGCTATACCTATACGTGTATGAACAGTACTATGCAAATATGCTATCAGTGGGCCTGGCCTAAACCATAGCTTTTTAGTAAAACTAAGCATGCATGTAGCATGCACACAAGTATATTTATAAACCTACCAGCTACGGTGTAGCTATAAAAAGAGAGAGCCAGTGCTAGGGTGTGGCTCTGAACACTACATTCCGTTGGTACAGAATCAAAATGAGCACCAAATTTAATATTCATCAATGAAAGAAATCACATTTCTGCAATGTTAGGATTGGTAAATGTCATGATTTAAGAGGTTAAAATGGAATAAAAAACAATGAATGCACATGAAGACCTGAAACAACCAAAAAAAAAAAGAAGAAAATAAGAAAGATCTATTGGCAGACTGAATTACCAGACTTAATTCTCAATCTTCAAAAACAAAATTGAAAACGATGTTTCAATCTTCACTTTATCATATCCATTGAAAGTCTTGTTACTTTGAAAGCACACAACCCAATTTTAATTTCCTGGGAAATGAGACTTGCTCAGACTGGTTATGAGGGTATTTTACTTTACAATTTTTTTTTTTTGGCCATTCGTATAGCAGATATGAAGTACCCAGATATATGTTGTTCTGTTGTCATTTGAGTTAATAGCTGTGACAGTACATTTTGAAATTCCCATATTAATCACTTTTGGGGGGAGGGGCAACGCTCACTTGAAGAAGGGCTTGGCAAACATCACACTTTGAGCGAGTAGGAGTTCACTCCAAGAGTGATATTGTTCCTTCTCAGGCGGAGAAAATGTTGTTGTTTTCTCAACAGGTTTCTGATTCTAGTCAAAAGTCTAGAGAATTCATACCC
The DNA here is from genome assembly GCF_040938485.1 of Diadema antillarum. NCBI lineage: Eukaryota > Metazoa > Echinodermata > Echinoidea > Diadematoida > Diadematidae > Diadema > Diadema antillarum. Next base: position 54,652 of record NW_027272868.1, on the reverse strand, counting down.
CACTTTCCCCTCCCACCCTCCCCCATCACCACTGCCGCCACCACTACCACCACCACCACCTCCTCCTCCATCTCAAAGAGAGAGAGAGAGAGATAATGCTTGCCAAAGAGTATCTCCTCCAATGGCTATATTTGTCAGGCTCATGAGCATTGATGCTGTCCTTGTACGGTAGTCACAGAGAGAGAGGAGCGAGAATGAAGTCTGGATGTATAGGGAGCATATGTGTGCATTGGCCGTGCTGCAGATACAGTGGAAAAGTTTACAGCTGAGAGGGGAAAATTGATCTGGAATATGTAACTCTGCACATATTTTTCAGCTTTCGCGATGACGTTGGAATTAAGCGCAAGGAAATTGGGTTGCTTCGCTGTGCTTGAGACGATGCAGCTCATCATCGTGGTGGAAGCGCATACTACACTCAAGGAGTAGGAAGGAGTTTGTGTTTATTTTCAGGATATATGAAAAGAGCAGGAACCAGCAGGAAGTTACGATGTGTGACGTTACCGACTAGCAATATTGTTTTCATTCTTGGCTTGTAGTTCTTCCGAGCTGTCAACCTCTCATTTCTCGGCTGGTACAGTCTTTAACTGGTTTCGTGGGCAGTGACAAAAATGTAATCATAGGATGTATATTATATGTACATGTATTTTTTAATAGATTTTTGTGTCACAAATGTTTGTGATCATTTTTTTTTTTAATCTGTGTTTTGACAGATGAAAAAGTGAACTCTTTTCAATAGAGTCAATGTGCTTGGTGTCATATGGATTTGTATAATTACTTGGGCTTCTTTTCACTTGCTGTTTCATTTATTGACAGGTTTTTCTGGATGATTTCGAATCCAAATTCACATTAGCATACTGAGTACATTTGTACTTGTTATTCCCCCCTCCCTTTTTGTCAGTCATGTTAATGTTTATTTTGTTTTAATAGCTCCAAGTAATCGCTCAGGCATGGAAGACTACAATATACAATTTTAGGTACACGTGTATAGCACAGACCGTTATATCTCATTGCCACCTTAGGACATTGTTCGCGATGAAATTACATTTCATATTACTTATGAACTTTTTTTCTTGTTCTAGAATGATGTTTTCATATTAGGCACACAGTGTCATGACATTCATGTCATTGAAAAGAAAACAAAACAGTTACATGTACAACGACTAGCACATAAAGCTGTTGCTTTTAAGTGGTTGCAATGCATATTAAAGTTTCTAATCTGATCCTGGTACTGTATGATTCAGAAAGGTCAGGAAATATTACGCTATGATTTCATTACCAGGAAAGAGATGATACAGTGTGGGAAAGGGGTTTCCCTGACTTCTGACTAGTGAGGGTGACTCAGGGCATGAGCAACATGCGCATTGTGTTCGAATTAGCTGAAGCTTATGAAGAATTTTCCTCAAAAAAACGTCATTCGTTGAGTCACCCTGTCACTGTTGATTATCGTCATTCACGTAGAAAAGGGGTTAGAAATCAGGCCAAGACATGAAATTCCTAATAGTGCAGAGGATCTGTATAACACCATGTTAGCACCCAAAACATGTTTTCTTTGCAGTGCATACTGCAAACCAGAAATTTTCATGTGCAAGTTAATTTCGGGAGTTTCGCGAGAGCCGAGATTTTCAAAATTTAAATACGCTATAAATGCACTGAATGCTAGTGGCAATTTGCAGAAATTTTATGCTGCGAAAAAGGCTGTGGCTCCAATTCGCAAAAATTTTATGCCGCGAATATTTTTTGGTTTTACTCTGATTATTAAAAAGAAATACTCTCAGACTGAAAAAAAACCCCAGCAAACAAAGAATGAAACATATCAAATGTAAGAAGCACATGAAAAGGGTTGGTTCAGTTGAGTCCATCATATGTTATACTAGCATTGTGAATCAACAATCTCCATGATACCCCACTTTCCCCCCAGTGTTGTACACATTGGGGTTTATTCAACCAATTTTGGAGAAATTATGTAAACGCAAGTCATCAGTGACATGACAAGACTCAAGCCTGGTATCATTATTGCTGGTATTATTGTAGTCTCTTGTTAGCCTAGGAGTTAGGAGACTGTTTGATCGATGAGCACTGCATCTTTCATACTGCGCCCGCTGAGTGTAAATTTGCTTGTGAAGCTGTCCGTAATGAGGCTACTTCTCGACAAGAATGATTCTGTGTGATTACTGTTAGCTCTTGCCAGCCTTAAGGGAGTTCCATTCTGGATCAAGAAATTTCATTTTCAGAATGCTCTTTTAATACTTTATCTCTATCCCTCTCCTTCTTTCAGGAAGATTCAATGCAAAATCTTTCAGTGATGATGCAATTCACAGGGTAGTAAAAGTCACTTTGCAGTTGCTTTGGATAGATGTTCAAGGATCTGTTCCACATCTAATGCATTTATAAACAATCCTTAACATCTTGCTCAATTGTGGAAGTACAATATAATTATCAATTCTTAGGGATTGTCTCTAACAATTCATAGCAGAGGTGACACAAATGTAACAGGTTCTGTCCTATGTCTGCTTGAATGCATGAATGCATTTGAAGAGGGTGTGCCTCTCAGCTTTGCCTTGTGTAGATTCAGACATATCAGTTTACATGAGAAGTGTTCCAGCCCAGTGGCTTGATAAACACCATGTTTACCCTCATATCATTTTCATTGCCCGCGTTCGGTGAACAGGTTGCTGCATCATATTCTGGCAATCATCGTTAGTCTGCCGTGGGTTGAGTGTGGAGATTCTTGCATTTGAATGCTGACTTCGTACGACCAGTCTTGTTGCCAAATTGTAGCGATTGGGCAAGCATCGTTTCAGATAACTTTCAAAAGGAGGATCATGTTATTCAAAAGATTCAGCCCACTTGTGGAGTTTCGCACACTGCCAGAGAATGGTGTCTGATGGGGCTTGCTGCACCCTTGCTTCAGAGGAAATTTCGAGTTGCAACTTTGCCATCAACTGGTGAGATGCAGGACGATGACAGCATATCGCGTGATGAACATTTGTTGTGGATTCCAGGGAGGAGGACTTTCCTCCAAGCAAGAGGGAAATGATTCAAGAGACGAAAACTCGGACACCAATCAATGGACTGATTGTCCGCGATGACCATGGCGACGCCTTGTACCGTAGTCGGGGCAATTTGTTGTGAGCCAAACTGCGCCCGGCTCAACTCCCTCGCCCTCAAGCGAGAGCGACTGAGGGCGCTTCACCACAGAAAGCACCAACCCCAGTGTGTTAGGTGTCGGACGTGCCATTGCCATGCAGTGTTCACCTGTAGAGTCCGCCGTGTTCGAACACGTGGGAATAGAAATACGTGCAAGAGAGTAGAAGGAGGTGCATTTTCCCCCTCTCCAGTTTGTCTGTTTGTTTGTGTGTTTGTATTTCATGTGTGTATCATTTACTCGTTTCATAACACTTCTCATGCAATCATGTACACACATTGTAGCTAACATTGCATCTCTGATTTTATTGTCGCGTCCGTTGTAGAAGATGTGAGGTGTAGGGTCTCCAGATTTTCTAAAGAAATACCAGTAGCCATTGTTACTGACTCGGTGCCTTGGCGTACACATTTACAATGCTAGCCCCTCCCCTTTTCCGGTCTGTACGCTGTGTGCAGGATGGAGTGGATAAGCTTGAGTACTCTTGAGGATCAGGTTTGATTCCATCGAGTATTAAGTCATGACGTTGTTGTAAAGCCCACTGAACATCAAGAACCTCAGTAAAAATTGATACTGTTGCTATTTTCTCCCATTTGTGACACTTTATACCATCAGCAGGGCATTAAAAGGGATCGTACAGTTTTGGTTAAGATAGGGACTCGGGCTTCCTATTTCTTTTTTTTTTTTTCTTTTTTTGCGAGATTAATTAGAAATCACTTTTTGAAATATTAAAGAGCATACTATTCTAAAAGGATTTCAAAGTTTGTTTGATGAAAATTGGTTTTGAAATGGCTGAGATTTCCCATAAAAGGTGGGTCCAACCTTTAATTAGGATAGCGCCACTTTGTCTTACTTTGTTTTTGAATATCTCACCCATTTTAAAGCCAATTCTCATTAAATCCTCTTTGAATTTCCCTTAGAATTGTATGTTCTTTCATGTTTCATGAGGGGTTTCTAATCATCATGCAAAAAAGTTAAAATCTAAATACCCCATCTCAACCAAAACTGTACCCATCCCAGGGAGGTAATCAAACTTATGGATATTAGACTGTGGTCAAAATCCAAAAATATTTTGTGCTTTCTTCACTAATTCAAATATTTTTGATGATATCCTCTTCTTTATTACATTCATACATTTATTACTGCAGGGCTGCACACTAACCCATTTTTTCTACTGGTCCAACAGATAGGCCAGACCAGTAGGTATCTAGTTTTTTTCCATTTTTTACTGCTCTGTTCCTGAAAAGTTACTGGTACGCCAGAGATTTTTTACTGGTCCTGGACCATTGGACCAGTGCCAGTGTGCAGTGTTGATTACTGTGACTAAACAAGTCACTCATTTTGAACCATTTTAAGTTTGTAAACATTGTTTCTGTCAGAGTCAGACCATTTGTGAATTACAGTATCACAAGAATGTGATATTCTATCAAAATAATGTCTAAAATTCACAAAGGGGAATGTACATTGTGTTTGTGTCAATGTACAATGTACATAGAATATATGAAATACTACAAGTATCAACAAGTTCAGAGCTGTATGAATTTTCAGCTCACCTGAGCCAAAGGCTCAAGTGAGCTATTGCGATCGCCCTTCGTCCGGCGTCCGTCGTGCGTCGTGCGTCGTCCGTCGTCCGTCGTCCGTCGTGCGTCGTGCGTCGTGCGTAAACTTTTTACATTTTCATCTTCTTCTTGAAAACCCCATGACCAATTTTCATCAAACTTGGCAGGTAGCATCCCTAGGGGGTTAGGAACTCAATTTGTTAAAATGGGCACCATGCCCCACCCAGGGGGCCCCCAGGGGGGCCCAAACCCCCCAAAATTAAGGAATCTGTAAAAATCTTCTTCTCTAGAACCAGAAGTGATAGAGCTAAGTTAATACTATGAGTTAGTACATTGATGACTGTAGTTTCAAGTTTGTTCATGGCAGAATCAGGGGTGCCCCCCTTGGGACCCAGGGGAGGGGGGTGGGGAAGGGTTCTAATGGGGCCTAAATTGTACATTTTCATCTTCTTCTTGAGAACTCCATGACCCATTTTCACCAAACTTGGCAGGTAGCATCCCTAGGGGGTTAGGAACTCCATTTGTTAAAATGGGCACCATGACCCACCCAGGGGGCCCCCGTGGGGCCCAAACCCCCCAAAATTAAGGAATCCGCAAAAATCTTCTTCTCTAGAACCAGAAGTGATAGAGCTAGGTTAATACTATGAGTTAGCACATTGATGACTGTAGTTTCAAGTTTGTTCATGGCAGAATCAGGGGTGCCCCCCTTGGGACCCAGGGGAGGGGGGTGGGGAAGGGTTCTAATGGGGCCTAAATTGTACATTTTCATCTTCTTCTTGAGAACTCCATGACCCATTTTCACCAAACTTGGCAGGTAGCATCCCTAGGGGGTTAGGAACTCCATTTGTTAAAATGGGCACCATGACCCACCCAGGGGGCCCCCGTGGGGCCCAAACCCCCCAAAATTAAGGAATCCGCAAAAATCTTCTTCTCTAGAACCAGAAGTGATAGAGCTAGGTTAATACTATGAGTTAGCACATTGATGACTGTAGTTTCAAGTTTGTTCATGGCAGAATCAGGGGTGCCCCCCTTGGGACCCAGGGGGGGGGGGGGGTGAGGAGGGGTCCTAATAGGGCCTAAATTGTACATTTTTATCTTCTTCTTGAGAACCCCATGACCCATTTTCACCAAACTTGGCAGGTAGCATCCCTAGGGGGTTAGGATCTCAATTTGTTAAAATGGGCACCATGCCCCGCCCAGGGGGCCCCCAGGGGGCCCAAACCCCCCAAATGAAGGAATCTTTAAAAATCTTCTCTAGAATCAGAAGTTATAGAGCTGAGATAATACTATGAGTGAGTACATTAATGACTGTAGTTTCAAGTTTGTTCATAGGAGATCCAGGGGTGCCCCTCTTGGGGGTAGGGGGGGGGGGGGTGGTTGGAAGGGTCCAAATGGGGGCCTGAATTGTACATTTTCATCTTCTTCCTGAAAACCTCATGATGGATTTTTGTCAAACTTGGCAGGTAGCATCCCTAGGTGGTCAGGATCTCAATTTATCAAACTGGGCACCATGCCCCACCCAGAGGGCCCCAGGGGGCCCCAATTCCCCCAAATTAAGGAATCTTGAAAAAATTGGGCCCTTATTGTACATTTTCATCTTCCACTTGAGAATGCCTCGTCAAATTTTGGTAGAGCTGTGAATAATTTAGATTAGTGACTGCGTGAAAGGTGAACTTGCGATACTCAGGTGAGCGCTAGACCCGCGGGTCTCTTGTATGAAGGACAAGGTGTTCAACTCGTTCATGGTGGAATTTGTAGTTGGAACATATGCTGTACAGTGTCAAGCACCATCTTCAATATTTCCCTGTTCTATCCACATGTACATTTGTAGCTGCTCATCGTACCAGTTATGTGCATTTCAGATAGCAATATCAGGGGAATTTATTGAAATTTAATAGACATTACTGTACTAACCAGTCAGTATGGTTTGAAAAATTCAAAGTTCATATGTATACATTCATTTACATTAGTGGAAACTGCAATTTCCAGAAAAGAAAGAAAATGTGCAGGTATTGTACTAAATATAGACTTGAATATTAAGACATCAGAATCCAGTGGTTTTAGATGCTGTATCAAAGTCATGGAGGTATGCAAAAACCACAAGGTACATTGTATATGTGATGCTTTTGTAGCTATGTGTTTTGTTTTTTTTTGTTTTGTTTTTTTTTTTTTGCTAATTTTTTTTTTCTAACTGACCTGTATAATGTAATGAACACCCACACTGTTTGTTTGCATGTATTTCCTATTCCATTGTTGCATGTATTTCCTATTCCCATTGTAGCTTGCATTCTTTCTGTGATGTCAGAGTTGTTTGCACTGGATTCAGTTGATTGCATGTTCGCCAATGAGTAGGGAAACAATATATTTGATAAAACTGAATGCTGTATGAAACTGACATTCCAGTGCAAGCAGTGGTTTAAAATTCATGTGCACTTTATGAGCAATTAAGCATATTATTTTACAAGAATATGCCACAATATGCCAAATATGTAATTTTGATGACTTCAGTACATGAAATTGACTAGCAAAGTATGAAGAATATTGATTAGTATAGATTAAGTTCTGGTATACATGTACACAGATCCCACAAAGTCGATTAAGATGTAAGGTCAAGTTTTTTTGTTGTTTTTTTGTGGGGGGGGGTGTTTGTTTTCAACATTGTAGTCTGGCATCACTGTTTGGTGTTTTTTTTTTTCAAAATCTTATTTTTCGCTTGATAATGTTTGTATTTTTAATTCCAAGAAGATTTAGAATCTAAATTATTTTGTGTTAAAATTTGTTTTGGTTGTTTGTTTTATACTGTTTTTTTTTTTTTTTGGGGGGGGGGGGGGGCTAAAGAAGCAAGATGAACAAGATGAATTAGTGAGTGGGTATTTCCCAATCAGCTGTGTGTCATTGCACAAGCCAATGTTTAATACATGTATGTTAATCTGTTTGTTTTGTTTTGTTTTATTCTTTGGATATCCAGCCTTGTTCCGGCCATCGAGCCACAATGGTCAGTCTCAGGAGACGGCCAGAGATGCTGTGGATGGTTACTCAGGAAGGGAAGATGTGTCCGAGATTGACGAGCATCTCCTTATAAACAAGTAATAAAGTCTTCTCTATTTTGTGCTATTTATGATGAAATCACTTTTCAAGGGATACAAGTTGTCACTTTGAGCTATTTCAGACTTGCAGCACATAATCCTTGTTTGCAAACGTGATGAGGAATGTGCTTCATGGTTTAATAGTGTAAATTGATTTTTTTTTTCTCCACGCAACTGAATGACTTCCACCCAAGCCCATTTCTCAAATTAAGTTTAGCCATTCGTAGTCAGTAATGTTGATAGTTATATGCATTAATGATTTTAGTCTCATGCTTAATCAAGGAGGCAAAGATAACTTGGTCCTGTACAACATTGTAGATGAATGCGACTCTAGAGCACTGTAACTTCTGGCATCTACAGTATAACCGGGGGAGGGGCTTCCAAAGAAAAACAAAAGCACTTCCAATGGGTTAAAAATGCAGTGAGCCAGGTGTGTTGCTATGTCAGTGCGTAAATTATCTTGTTTAGGCATACAGACACTTGAAGCCCCCAGTTAGAAATTACCATTAAAAAAAAAACAAAAACAGTACACAAACCGAATTGGTCTATATTCATGTGCATATTTTTTCATTACATCTGAACATGTGCAGGGTTACATAATTTTTACTGACAGGCTGCAAAGTTTATATGACACTGTTGCTGTTTAGAAAGTCTTTGCTGTTTATAAAGATTTGCATTTCAGTGTCTCATTAACTCAGTAACATGTTCAATAAGCTTGTCAGAAATGTGATTACAAAGCAGTCATCAAAGTCTGAAACCCCCTCTATGAGGAGAGGCTAGGCTGTAAAGTATTACAGGATGCTTCAAACCCCCTCGTCTGCCTGTCCAGCGCAGTAAAACCTCATTGTGGGGCAAGCAAAATGATCCCATACCCCAAAATCCCACTGAAGTAAGGGGTAAAATGTTTAACATTATAATTATTACTCCGTACTATTATTATCATTGTTGTTGTTGTTGTTGTTGCTATCATCATTACTATTGTTTAGTATTAAATCATTAATATTGTTATTATGAGCATTATTTATTATTATCAGTATCATTATGAAAACCTAGTCATGTATTGGCACCATTTGATCATCTGATTTGTCCATAAACCATTCAGAAATTGCATTTTTTATGTGTTCATTGTTGGTTGAAATGAACTGCTGTATCATACAGTTAGAAGGGTCTGTGAGTGAAGTCTTTACTTGTGGTTCACATGGTGGTTATTTTCTGAATCCCTCTCTTTCTCAAACAGTCATGAAGTGTGTATAAAGCAATACGATTATATCTACATGTGTGCTCACCTGTCTGGTTGCCATGGAAACATGTCAAGTGCATGCATGAAGTCACACTAGCTGGAGTAATGGGCTCGCTCTGCAAAATTTACACATTGATGAAAAATTGACAAGTAAATATTTATGCCTGCCCTTATTCGGCAGTATCCAATCCCAGTCTGAAGATAAGAAGATTTTTTTTTTCAATGCCAAACCCGTGGGTTGAAACTTACTACATGGGACCAGAATGATTGATACTGTAGTATAGACAACCCAGGGTATTGGACTTTCTAAGATCAGCCTGAAGTACAATGTAAATGCATCTACAGTGTGTACAATTCACTACTCACATCTCCACAATTTTTTATCATTGTTCTTCTTTGTTTTTATTCTTATTTTTGAAGGAGGAGGGGGAATTAATACCTGGTACTTGAGTACTCATGTACTATATAAAATTTCAGATGATGGTCAAGATGAAAAACAACATCAAAAACACATACTGTTTTCGGAATGGTACAGCTCAATAGTTACTGTCTAGTGTTTATGGAGCATGCGACATTCAAGCAAAGTATTTTGCACTTTGGGTTAATATCCAGTTGTCTTTTCATGAATATCTTCAATTTCAGTATAAATCCTCAGAAATACAAACTTTACTAGCTCCACACAAGTGAGACTTGTGCTGCTGGCTACTTTGGACATCTCCCAAATTTTTGTTAGAGCACAGGCTTATCTCACAGTTAGAGTAGTTGTGCAATGAAACTTGTCAATCTTTTCTTTTGGGTGAACGAATAGTGCGTGTTAACTGTAATACCAGTATACGTGTAAAATATGCTCAACAATACCTTGGAAAGGGCATGCAATACCAGTATACGAATATCATATGCTCAATAATACCTTGGAAAGGGCAACGTAATGGTTTATCATGAATGACTAATTGTTAGATGATTATCAGAGATAACTCGCCAAAACAACAAAGATTAAAAGATTTGCAGTAATTAGTTTCACATCACGAGTCCGTGCAGGGATATGATCTTGATTCTCATGCATATCAATCAGGACTGCCATGGTCTCTAAACTAATCTCACTGTGTTCCTGACTAGTAATCCAAGGTCTTTAATGGGCAAGTCTTTGCTTTTCCTGTTGTTGTAATTTATGAGCCTGATACATTCACTGCCTGTGGAAATCAAATGTTCTCACGTAGAAACGCTTTCTTGGAGGTGAGAGCAACGGCGATACATCATTTTTTGAGAGAGGTTTCCTGTTATATTTTGTTTTTTCACCTGCAGGAGAATAAATACAGGAATGAATGTTGCATTCTTATCACACAGATAAGATACCCTCATCTGCTATTTTGCAAATAAATTCCACACTGTATGTACAATTGTACATCACTGATATGAAATAATGGCGTAATTTTCATAAATATTTGTGTACATGTATGTTCATGGAAAAAAAATAGCAGGTAATGAGATGATTGTACATTTGTTGAAGGTATAGATGTCTGACCGAAGCAAAAAAAAAAAAAAAAAATCATAACTAATGTAGCTGTTGGAGATGATCAGTTGTGAAGAAATAAGTGCAAATTGTGACAACACATTTGTAGCAAAGTACATTGTATTTTTAATCTTCCAATTTACTCATCTCCAAGAATTTTTTTAATCAGGATTTGCTGACAAATTCATTGTGAGAATTTCCTGCAGGTGCACATTGTTCAATATGTGCACCCTGTAATTAGGAAGACTGACTAGGTCACCTCTGTTGATGACTATTGCAGGAGATTGCAGTCTGTGGTATTTTTTAGTAGTGGTCATTGGAGGACTATAATGCTGCACTTTGATGTTCCCATAGTAGTTGAAAAAAAAAAATCTGTGCTGCTTGTTCCTTTATGCTACAACTGTTTCTGATAGTGTATTAAAGTGAAACCGTGAAAACAGAATAGAAATGCTGGAAAACAAAAGTGCTATTAAATGCTCCAAATATAAGTGACAGTATTTGCCATTCTCAATTGTTCCTACAGTAGTGATAAAAGTACACACCATTATGACATTGGAGCAATAGCATTTTGATACTGGTTCATAAATAATTTGATATTGACTATTTAGTTTTATTTTTAAATTATGTTCCTGGGAGTTTCTTCATCTATTTGAATATCATTGTACAACTCAATCACCACAATTTTGTACATCAAGTCGCCACAGTGTGAAACAGTATCATTTCCTAGCATGTACTGTATACGCTATATATTTCGCGGGGGTTTTATTTTCGCGAATTTCGCGAGTCGGGAGCTATTCGCGAAATTAACAACACGCGAAAATATTACCTTCCCAAATGAATCCCTTGCCTTGATGATACGGACATTACAGTACAATGTACTAGTATACCATGTCACGGCTTACCGAACAGACCATACTGGCTAAGCTTGTTTACGTACATATTATAGCACGTCCACGTCTACTTATTGTGCCACAACGTTACAAACGCGCAGAGTGTCACCCTTGATTACATGTACTAGTACTAGCTCTTGAGTTTGCATGCCGTTACGTCTCTTTACAAGTACTGTATGTCAACTTTAGGGGCCGGGGCTTCGTATGCTCCAGCTGGTTGCTGCTGAATTTACTCGTACCCCTCGTACCACTCGTCAGAAATCTAGCCCGATGGACTAAACCACTTCAAAAATGTTGAATTCTAACTTACAAGTTCGCAGAGTTTGATAAGTTTTTTTCATGCAGTGTATAACTAGTGTCATTCTTATTTGCTAGTAAGTTGAAAATTCACACTTTCTTTACCACTTCATATTTTCTCTGGTCCTCCAATCGCGAATTTAACCACTCGCGAAAATGTGTGACAGCGGCAATTCGCGAAAATTTATGTACGCGAAAATTATAGCGTATACAGTATGTACAGTGTATGATGAGCATTACAAAAGTTATCTATTCTTGATTGAAATGTAGACAGATGATACTGCCTGCCTAGATAGAGAAAGGCATTTTATTTTAAGTGAGTCAATTCTAAGGCTACACCCTTCTGATACATGATAGTATGCCCATTAATATGTTAATATTTGTGATTTATGTATGCGTCAAGGAGGCAGTTGTTAGTAAGCTGTGCCTAGCACTCATTTTTTTCCCCCCTCTCTTCGCCACCACTTTCGATTGTTGCAGAGATAAACTCCTCCAGCGGCGGCTGACGAACAGCGATCTGATCGCACTGGCCTCCCAGCATCGGCAGCGGCACAGGCTGAGCAGCCGGCGCCAGAACCTGTTCCACATGGGCAGCAGCAACGTGTCGGAGGACTCAGATACCAGCGGTCACTCCTTCTCCAGGTTTGATACCAATAATCTTCCCTCACTGCTTTCACCTTTACCTGTCTGACTTGCGTCCCATGTCCCACATCTCTACTTTGATGTTATAACTTAACCCCTACAGTAGCAGTAGCAGGAGCCCTGCAGTGAGTGTGTGATGGTTGATTGATTGAGATGACAAGGGTTAAACAGCTATTATTGAGTGTGTGTGTGCCATTTGCCAGAAGTTTGTGTCGTGGTTTGTATCACTTCTTGCAATTGTGCGGAAATGTTTGTCATTGATATACATGTAAGCATCTATCTTGGCTGAAGTACGCTGCAGTACTATCAGCATGAAGTATTACACCTTCGTGTAGCCTGTATGATTAACCATAGTATCATTACAAGCTATCTCACAAATATAAAAAAACAAACAAACAATAAACATTAAAAACAAATTTGATTTCAGTCAAGGACATACATGTATCCTCAATCAAAAATGCTGCTATGCTGTATCTTTTGGAACATTGAAATGCCTGCATAGTTTGTACTGGAACATCTGCTGCCTACATGATATGGAAATGAATAATCATACATGTAGACTATGTAGTCGCTATGAGAGGCAGATGAGGCTCAGTCATGACGAATGTGATCTGGAAAAGAAAAAAAAGTTTCATTCTTCCGCTGTATTACTTGATGGTATCACTTGCAAAGCGACATGGATATATTTGATGCACGTAAGCAGTCTGTGTGCTTGGGTTAGGAAGAACACCCAAGTTCACAACCCTATTTTTTTATTGTCCTCCCGTGACTAACTTGAAGAGAAGAGAAAAGCCAGTCCATGCCTGTTTCAGACTCTGTGGTTGAATCGACTTCCAGGACAAGTCGGCAGAGGAACCAGGTGCCGCTGTTGATTAGCACAAATTGTCCTGTTCTTTGTGGCGTATCGCTCGTTTGGAGCGCTAGAAGCCATGTTCTGGTTACCTCAGTGATGTGTCTGCTTCTCTGATTGGATAAATGTAACATGCTTGCTTCTATAGAACAGAAGGAGCTAATCAGTCATTCAACTTGTGTGTCACATACTGTATATGGTGTAACCATTAGTCACCATGTTGTTCAGAGTATGAACTCTAGTTATTTTTCTTGCGATATTGTGTGAACACCATCATCAATATGTGATCATTCACTTTCACAAATTTTGAATCCATTATTGGTTGACTACAAATGTCAATTGTGAACTTGTTGTAAGACCAATAACTAGTCTGTCGTAATAGTTTGTATGATCCGGTGACGTGACATTTGCTCCTGTAACAATTGCTCTGGTCTTTCTTCTTGAAGGACTTTAATAGGGTTGGGGTTAGGGTCGTGATGGGATTTTGGGTTTGAACAGTTTGATGTGAGGATTAGGATTATAGGGTTAAGGTTATGCTTGTGGGTAGAATTTATGTTTGGCTGTGTAGCGTGCAGATATTTCATGGATTTCATGGGAACAATTGTCCCAGGAGCAAATTTCATGGAACCGTCCACAGTTACCCTGGAGGGTACTTTTGGCTCTTAACTTATTGCTTCATTCTATCATTCCATGGAGAAAGAGAGAAAGAAAGAAGGAATATGTCATTACATCTTGTAAATGCAGCGGGGTTACTGCTGAAAGATAGCTTGAAGGAAGGTCTCAAATGTCCTGTGGCACTGATGATGTGGGAAGTACTATGACGTAATGAGAAGAAAGTCTAGCCGGAGGATTTGGGCTAAGAGAGAGGATGATCAGTAGGCTTGTTAGATGATTGGTTGATCAGTGGACAGGTGAGAGGATGATTGTGTAAAGAAGTGGATAGAAGGAAAGATAGGTATATACACAGATGTTATGGGAGAATGACATTGTATGGATGATTTAATGAATAATAGATGTATGAATGGATAGAGGGATGGGTTGATGGTTGGAAAAATTTTATAGATAGCAGGTGGATTGACAACGATGAATAGACATTTGGATGAATGGATGGATGGATGGAAAATGGATGGATTGGTGGGCTGATGAGAGGAAAATATGTATAGTGTCCATAGACAAGTAGACTTAATTATGATGAATAGATGTTTGCCTGGATGTGGGCCAGGAAATGGATCAATTTGTATAAATGGCTTCATGAATTGATGAGTATGTGGTTCCATTGATAGCTAAGGATTGATAATTTACAGTCTGCGATGTGTTACATTGTTTATATTGCTATGATTTGTCTCTTCAATCTTTTGTTAAAGGCAACTTACTGAGAAGGATGTCTTCTCATTGTAGACCATGATTCATTCTCCTCAAATGTAGTCCAGTTCAAACAGAGACATTTTGCCAATTTCATGTGTTACATTTCCGTGGTGAAATAGAGCCAGACAGATGTGAATATACAATGTAGATTCAATTGATTCAGAACCAGCAATGAAAAATGTTCCATAGGGCCAACCCAGAAATGACTGTGGCTTATGCTGAACAAGAGTTAAAGTTTATACAAATATGCCAAGTAGATAAAAATCAAGTCAAGGGGAAAGGCGCACACACCAGACGAAGAAGAGAGTGTGCATGTGCTTGACCCATAATATGATTGAAAGTGACGTAAATACTGATAATACATCACACAGAAATTTGTGTGCACAGGATTTACATGTTTCCATGACAACCGAATATCGTGCTCTGCTTTACCACCCCCCCCCCTCCAGCAACGATAAAATCACATGAGCTGAGTTACACGTGATCATGGATCAAGATGGTATGGGTGACTTTTGATGATAAAGAGAGGACGTTGATCTTTAATACTTTGTCCCTTGTGAGTTTGAGGGCCACAATCTGGGGTTAAAGACCCAGGGGCCCGTTTCATAAAACTTGTCATCGGTGACAACTGCCACATTTCTATGACAAATTTGCTCTCAGCCAATCAGGTGCAAGGATTTTCAGTAGCTTGTCACATCTATGACAACTTGTCACCGATGACAAGTTCTATGAAATGGGCCCCGGGTAGCGTGGATACACCATGGAGTGGGGAAAGATGGCTCCTCTCTGGTATACAATTATTGTAGTTGAAAAGTCCCCATTACGAATTATCACTGATCTCAGCGTATAAAATGTGCACACACAGCCAAAGAATCGTGACTGGAGTCGACTGTTACCATTGCATACCAATGAGCGTACATACATGCAAATATTCGGCCGCTCTTGCATCCCCCACTCTGCCAGGTCCGTATTAAACATAGATTACATTTGTATCTTTCAAGGTGTATTTTCTCTCCCAGAAAATTGAAAAGTTTTACACATTTCAGCTGAATCCTGTTCACATTGTTATTGTTCAAAGCTTACTGTAGAATTTAATATGAAATGATACTTGATAGAAACATGGAGTATGAAACCATCTGTTCATTTTAGATTCCACCCCTATGTAATCAGAACCATAAAACCTCAGTGACATGGAGTGAAATTATGCATAATATCCTGATCTTCAGTAAAAGCTGTGATTGCATTACCAGCAACATTTATTGTAAAAGTCAGCATTGTAGTTGCTACATAGTACACATACAGCTTGTATACATACAATTGTGTATTTTCTCTCCCAGAAAATTGAAAAGTTTTAAATATTTCAGCTGAATCCTATTCACATTGTTATTGTTCAAAGCTTGCTGTAGAATTTAATATGAAATGATACTTGATAGAAACATACAAGTATGAAACCATCTGTTCATTTTAGATTCCACCCCTACGCTGTATGTAATCAGAACCATAAAACCTCAATGACATGGAGTAAAATCATGCATAATATCCTGATCTTCAGTAAAAGCTTTGATTGCATTACCAGCAACGTAACATTGTAATTTCTTTACAAGAAAAGTCAGCATTGTAGTTGCCACATTGTACACATATAGCTTGTATACATACAATTGTCAATTCATAATATGACTGATTACCATGATGGTAAATGACATATATGGCATTGTTGTCATACTCTACCAGCTGTGGATATTTGTGACCCGCTACAACAAAAGGATCCTAAAGTCGCTGACGGCTGAGCCGAGAAAATTGAGTTTGAAGTCACATCATCAAAATTGGTCAAAGCAATCGGATTTCTGTTTTTGGCATAATTCTGTACTCTAATGTTTTGCTTATCATCTGCCGAAATTTCGAAGCTAAATGATCGAAGGAAAGGCAAGAAATCAGCGTTTTTCTGGGCCATGATTTTCCAACTTTCAACGTAACAGAAACGTATCCGAAGATTTGGATTTCGCTCTGCAGCTAGACTCCGCCCCGAGCAATGAGGGAGTGATCTTATTGGTCAGGGCCTGGCATCCTGATTACTGATTGGTTGTGCGTAGACGGCTGGCACTAAGCTTGAATGAACATCGTGGAGGTTGCTAGGAGCACACCTTCTATTGTCAAGCGGTGAAAACTGTCTCGCCTCCCCTTGATCATGATAGCGTCGGAAGGATAACTTTGAAAGGGTTTTTCTCGAAACTCTGATTTCCTCAACCACTTGAAATGCTCTAAAATCATCGATATCTCCGCAACCGAATACTTTTATGAGTTGTGCTGCAATTTTTGTATATATTAAATTAAAGTAGAAGAGTAAAGGAATATTGTCATGCAATTCTCAGAAAATTGTCCTCCCCCGACTTTCGGATCCTTTTGTTGTAGCGGGTCACATTTGATAATATATCATTGCTACTATATGATTAATTACTTTGTACATAGGTGTGAACATGGTACATCCCGATTCAGAAGCAATCCTAGAAACTTTTCCAACCCTTTATTGTTAAAAGAAGATATGATTATTTTCAGAATATAAAAGGCAGTGGATTGAAAGTGGTTTTTGACTTACTCTTCAAGTGCAAAAGATTGAAAGTACAAATAGTATAGTTTGCATCCCATCTTAGTTTACAAATGACTTTCAGATATTCTGTATATTATTCTTCTCTTATTTTTTTTTTTCAATCAAAATGAATTTGATACATGTATGATATAGGCCTAATGCATACATGTAAACGATAAAAATCTTTTAAAATGTTAGTGGCTAGGCCTACTTGATTATTTGGTAAAGTCTACAAGATATTTAATCAGTTCATTATTATTATGATTTTTTTAAGCGCATAGAAGAGGGTACAAAACATTATTCCTGTACAAGTGGTATTATTTGCAAGTTGCTTATATGTAACCGGCAATAGTTAATTAAGTCCTGCTGGGGGAAACAGTTTTCTATATTTGCAATTTGCATATAAAAATTTGTTGACAATACACACGACACGACACTCCTCTACTCTTTAACTCTAGTTTGCTGCACTTCGGGCCTGACTAAAAGGTCGAAAATGGAGTCAAGGTTAATGAGATCGTGGCAGCTAAGGCAGTCACTGACGGATGTTTGCCAGGTGGCGTGGAAATTGTCCACGGTTGGCACGTTTGCACCCACCTGGACCAACTTGGTTCTCTTGAGTGGTGTGAGCTCCGTAGCATTCTCAACACTTTGGGCTCCAAAAGGCCCATTCACACATACTAAAGAAAAAAAGCATGATTCAAGACGCAATTCAAATCATGTTGTGTTTTGTTGTTGTTGATGGTGGTGGTGGTGTTTTTGTTTTTTGTTTTTTTTAAAGAAAAATTGTGATTCAATTTGCACAGGTTTGAGTGAGGCCAAACTGCATGTGCATGAGTTTCAGAGTTTGACCCGACTTTGACTTGACTAGTATCCTGTGTGCCTTGCATCATGGGATGGAAAAAAAAACTGGTTAAATTTTGCACAGCATTCATACGCACTTTGCATCACACACACACACACACACACACACACACACACACAAAGCGTGACTATGTTTTAATAGAAACGTCACATTTGTTGTGGTGTGTGGATTGTGATTTGAATCTCACAAATGGTTGTGATTATTAGGCCTATGTCCAAACACATATTAAACAAACAAAAAAATGTGTTGTGATTCAAATCATGACTGTTGGTGCCTGTGTGTGTGAATGGGCTGGTTGTCACATTACTTAAAAATGTATGCATCACACATAGATAGTCTGTGTCATCTCATTTGTACAAACTTCCTTAAAACCTCTGGTTGAAAGTGCCGACACATTAACAGGCATGTGGGACAAGGGAGTATGATTCTGCCTTTTGCTTATTTTTGTTCCTCTTGAAGAGAGAGAGAGAGAGAGAGAGAGCAAGCAAAAGCATATCATTCATACAAGTGTATAGTACCACCAGTCAGTACGGAAGTCTACCAACACTTTCTTCCCTCAATGAATATGCCAATGCATTGATATATGAAAGATACTGTATATACCATATATTCGGCAATTTTCCACAAAATTCAGTACCGTATTTGTAAATGTTTCTGATAGTATGTCTGCATCCATAGGATTCTATAAGCTGGGGGGAAAATTCGTATTATGTAGATGCATTGCATCAGCTTTATGGTATGGAACGCGAGAGAGAATATATTATCAGACTGGGTGCATTAGCTCAAAAGTATTGTAACTGTAAGAGGGAAATGTTTGTACTTGTAAGGACACATGAACTTTCTATCTACGGTAATTAGCCTCAATTGCAGACCCTGTATCAGAGTCCTTATCGAGAGAAAAAAAAAAGGAGAAAAAGTTGTCCTCACATCGCTGCCACAGGACATGCCTTGGCAAACTAACTTAGTCTTCGTTCAAGTAAAGTTTGGTTTGATATATTTTGACATGGTCAAATGGTTTAGCCCACAAGGAAAAATCCACACGTGCTGTAGTGTACAGTGAGTGGCTTTAGTTCTTCTCAAGGTCCAGTAGTCAATTGATATTACCGAGAATGAACGAGCTTTTGCTAAGAATTTTGCTGAGCTCTAAAATTGGATTGCTCAAGTGTTATTCCAATATTGACATAGTCATACGATGCATATGTAAACTACTAATAAAAAGGTGTGACAACAAATTTTCCAAACTGGTACCTTGCTTGCGCACAAGGTGTTGAATTTGTGTGTGTTGTTTGTGTGTGGGCTGTGTAAAATTGACTATTGTGCTACAATTCATTTCATGCATACAGTTGTCACATCCTTATCTCCCAATATGGTGTCAAAGAAGAACTTTGTAGGTAATGGGGCTGAAGCTATCTCTTTTTGATAAATCTTGATCTCCAAAATAAACTCTTTCTTTTAATGTACTCTTCAAAAGGATGCATACAGTAGTACGCTTTCCAGCATAGCACTTGCTGATGATGCTACATTTGTAGTGACAGTATAGCTTGAGGCAGCCATACAGTACTTAACACACAAGATAGTTTAACCAGGGTTTGGTTAATTTCTTCAAATGAAAAGATCTGTGGTTGTTCTTGCTTCTTGTTCGTATTTTTTATCACAAGCTGAATCAGTGTGATTGCAGATTGTTTGTGGTTTAATGTATTGACATTGTATAAAAGCCTGAAATGTAGGCTACTCTTTAAGGCTGGGCAGTTGGTGTTTTGTCATATGGAGCAAGAGATTAGTGATAACTGTTTTAACTGGGCAAGGCTGATTGACTAACGGGCAGGAAGCTGACTCTTTGTTTTATCACAGTCATGTTCATTGAGCCCTCTGAACCGGCATGCAGAGACCTGTTGGAGGGGAGGAGGGAGCTCCAGCCGCAAGGCAAACGGCACTTATTTTTTGGCGGCAGTAATGAACTTTCCTCGGAAGCCATCCCAGTCAACCGTGTTACTACCACTGTTGTCATCTGTCCCTTAGAATGTGTGGATGCTATCTTCTTGAAGTGGTGAGCTGACGATTTACTTTCCAACGTTTGCTGAGTTGCAGGTGGGATCACGTTCTAGAGTTGTTACCGGTGATTGCAATGGAGGCTGTAGAATGTTGGAGGGAATTGCGAGGATGGAAACATGTTTTCTGCGGATATAGTTTCGATTTGATTGCCTTGACAGTTACCTTAGCTTCTGTGGCAGCGGCGTAAGAGCATTTTCCTCTTCCATGGAAAGTCTGGCAGGATGTTATAAAATTGTACTTTGGATTTGTTGTCTTGTGTTGGCCTAGTTTGTGCAGCTATGGTGTCACCCTTAGTCACTTGGTCAGCTAGTGTTCACAAGTGTGGCAAAGTTTTCATTGCATTTTTTGTGCTGAGTACAGCTGTACATCTGTATGGATGTAATACAAGAGCTACTTGTGCAATTTGATAAGCTGGATCTTCCAAAAATACACAAAAGAAGAGCAACAGGTACTGTAAAGCCAGAAGTTTTTGTGTGCATTAAACATTTGCAAATTTTGTGAGGAGCCAAGTGTCGTAGACATAAAATCAGGGAATAATTTTTCCTGGTATCGCATCGCAATTTGCCATGCATTTTTACACCACTGCTACACAAACTAACTTTTGTGTAGCAGTTTTCTTACATACCTAAGTGTACAGGATATCATTGAAGATATTTTTCATCAGCTGAAATTGCTAATCAAATTTTAGTTTGAAAAGTATTCCCTGAAAATGTTTGCGAAGTTATTGAGTTAATGTCCTTTCCATTGAAAATTTGCCATACCTGACAATTCATCGATATCCATAAAAGTATCAAAACATTTTGTTTCATTTTCCATTAGTTTTCCGAGAAGATAGCTGGATAGCCCATATTTAGCTGCAGTAATATTTGCTATGTCCCACCTGTTTATGGATGTCTATTCATAAATAATGTTTTCATGTGAGGAAATATCCCCTTTAAAGGGAAAGTTAGATTAGGGTGTCATTTGACCACCCCTTGTCACCTTTCATGAACTGAGATCTCAATAAGATGCTGATTGGCTGATACAGTGGCAAGCTAGTGCCCGAGCGAGTCATTGGATTACACAGCACCTGTGGCCTTTCCACATCTCCATAGTGTGATATTTCAGCTGCAGATAATTAGCTTTGGTAACATGCAATGGTCATGTACATTGATATTTATGTGTATCAACACGCACACGCACACGCACACGCACACTATAGTCACACTATTCAGGCCTGTTAAAAAGGGTGTGTACAGTTCTGGTTGAGGTGAGGATTTAACTTTTAACGTTTTGCGAGATATTCAGAAACCACTCTATGAGATGTCAAAGAGCATGCAGTTCTAAGGGGTATCAAAAGTTTATTTGATGAAATCGGTTTTGAAATGGCTGAGATATCCAAAAACAACGTGAAACAAAGAGATCCTAATAAAAGGCGTGGCCTGTCGCCTTTTATTATCATCACTTTTTTGGATATCTCAGCCATTTGAAGACCAATTTTCATTAAATAAACGTTGAATCCTTCATAAAATTACATGCTCTTTTATAGTTCATAAGAGGTTTCTCCTTATCTCACTTTTATTTAGGAATGTTGTAAACCTGAATCCCCACCTCAACTAATACTACACAGTCCCTTTAAACTAGGCAGGGTTCAGGGGTTCCACAGAATATAATGCTAACATAACTTCACAATTTTCCCTGGATCATGTATTAAAAAAAGAAAAAAAAAATGCCAATTTTTTTTTTTTGGGCCATAAAAGTGTCAAATATATTATTCCTAGCTGAATAACCTCAAAATAATCATCAGTCAGATGCATACATTGTATGTACACGATGTGAGACTATGGCTTACTCGCATTGAGCCCAAAAGCAGAAAATTTCAAGATTTTGATTACAAACTATATGGCAAGTTGTGAGGTAATGACATCATCAACTCACTATTTGCATATTCATATTGACTGTTCAAGAACTGCCTTTGTAAAAAAACGCAAAGCTTCATAATATGAAAGCTTTTCTAATTTTAATGCGATTCTTATCATATTTTCACAGCTGCACTTTATTCTTTCTTTTCAGACTAACTTTTTAGTGGGCTCATGATCCCCTCTCAAGAGATTTTTTTTTTTTTGGGGGGGTGGGGTCAGGCCAAAATGAGAAATAAGAAATGGATGCTGTGCATAAAGTTTTTTTTTTCTGTTTTAGGTTCTGTTGTTATTAGTGCTTTGGAATGTGAGTAGTGCTAATAAATATTTTATATAATTATATTGTTTTACGCAGCAGCAAACAAATGAAGTCACCACACAACAGTTCTAAAATCAATTTGGAGGGGAAGAAGCTCATACGTTTATATCTTCACCATAGCCAGTGCCAGTAGAAAGTTCTCTTCCTATTAGATGCTTCTCATCCAAGGGGAGCACATTCCTCTTCCAAACGTGTTTCTCGTCCAAGGGCAGCATTTGCATCCCACCATATCCCCCTTATCCACCTCGCAAATTATCTTGCTTGTCCTGAATATCCAGGTTTCCCGTCTATCCCCTTTGAGATACACTTGTTCATCGAAATGAGATTGTGGTGTACTCAACTACTTTCTTTCTGTGACAGTTATGATGAGAAGATTACTGCCGGAGTTTGTCATTTTTTGATGCGAGAAAAACATTGAGTAGGCAGAAGGAGCAGAGACAATGGGAAGGGGGAAGCAGAACATGGTAATTAGAACTTTCGACTAGAGAGTCGTCATTATCTAAGCAGATTTAGCCAAGTTGCCCGCTAATTGCTATGCCTCTAGTGAGGACACTTTGTGTGTCTCCAAATTCTCACACTGTGTAACTATGTCCCCCAATTCTCTTGGGTTGAAAGATGCGATATTGAAGGGAACGATACCTCAGCATTTTACCTCGGGCAAGAAATAAAGATGACATTGTGTTAGGTTTATGGCTGTTGCTTTTTGTTTTCCAGTTTTATTACAAAATTTTAGATTGCAAATGATGGTACAGGCAGTACAATATTCCCATACACTGCTTAAAGGTGCACTTACGTTTTGTATATATGAAAATGAGTTTTCACATGCGATATTAGCATTTCTCAAAATCATATGTTGTGGGGTTTGTCTTCACTTTTAATATAGATGAATAAATTAAAATTTATTATATTTTCTGATTGAAAATAAAAGTTGAACAGATTTTAGACATGATTTTTAAAAAGAGGCAACACAATCACTAAGATTTTGCAAACTTTTTTGAAGTCATCTTGATGAGGTCAGAAGGGTGTAACAATTCACCAGCAGTATCAGATCACGGGTATGAGGTGTATATAATACGCCACATGACTTCTTGTGGTTACAGTGGAATATGACAAGGCAAAGGAAGGATGTCCAACCAAATGACACGAGCCACAAGGCTATTTAAAAGTTGGATCTGCCCAACCTTTCAAACCAGGTATTGATGAATGATGTACGTACAAGATGCATCATCCATGTTTAGTATTGTACTCTCTTCTACCAGCTGAGCATTGATTAACCAGTCCAAATTTACAGATTGTTTCTTAATCATCAATTATTTTCTGAGGTATTTAGGGCTCAGAGCTGTATCAGGGCAGTTACCCCCCCCCCCCTTCCCAGCTACAAAATTGTACATATACATGTACATACTGGTCAATGATAAGGCTAGAATATATGGCTAGGATTAGGTTCTAGGGTTTGGATTACAGTAGGTCTAGGGTTAGGGGGGTTGGGGGGGGGGGTAATTGCCCAGGAGGTAATTGCCCTAGACCCCTCAGAGCTGTTGATGTTGCCATAAAAGGGGGTTTCTTGACTGGATTCTTAACCCTATTCCCACCGGGGGGGGGGGGGGGGGGGGGGGGGGGGGCATTTTGGCCCTCCCCCTCGACGTTTCGCCTGATTATCCCACAACGCGTGATGCTCTCACCGCAGCATTTTATGACTTTTTTTCTTTCAAGTATCGCGCAACTTTTGAGACCAAATTTGTCACTCCCGGGCATACTGTTTTGAAGCCACGCCCCTTTGAAAAAAATTTGTTGACCCCAAAATTGCTCAAAAACATGATTTTGTGTACAAATCCAATGTAAATTGTGTTTTTGCAGTTAATTCATGAAAATAGATATTTTTACTTTCAATGGCTGATAATGATTTATTTTAGCCTGATTATGCTTTAAAAAGTTTCTGCGACAAGTTTTGACATAAAACAACAAAAACAAAAAGGAAAAAAGGAAATACATAAGAAATTCAATAAACAATAAAATACATTTATAAGAAATGATTATGAAGACGAATATTTGCTTCAATATAATTATTAAGGATATTGAAAAGAATATGTTCACCAAAAATTAGAAGTCTTGGAACTGTATTTCTTTTTTTTATTTATAGGCAGAAAAATAATAATTTTGCATAAATTAGCATAAATTAGTTAATATAAAATACATAAATTGAAATTTGAAAAATCTAACTATACAGTCTTGTAGATTACATTGGCCTCTACCTTAGTGCAAATTTTCGCGAGGATCGCACCATCCATGACCGAGATCTGAAGGGGGGCCAAAAAGGCCCCCCGGTGGTTTCAAGTCCCTCAAAAAACCCGGTGGGATTAGGGTTAAATGAGGATAACTGTTATATTATTTGATGACATGACATCTTCATTTATCAAAAGATAACTTTCTATTGATAGTACAGAGAATTGTATGCAAAGTGAGTCATATAAGGCAATTCCACCATACATCACACTCTTCCCTTGTCCATCAAGAAGACTGATGTTTGTCGTTGCAGTTGAACAAAGAATTGTCATCTTCCAGAGCATAGGGTCTCTGTACTGACTCAGGGTATATTGAATGATAAACCTTCTGATTAGACCTCTACCATTTTAGAAATGGAGGGGAAGCATCTACTACGTTCAAAACATGGGAAATTAAAACTCAAGTTTGGAAAGGCCGTTTGGCAGATAAAACCTCTTTCATGTCTTTACCCATTGCCTTGGCTTGCCTTGCCTAGTCTCAAGTAGGACATGCAACATTGAATATTAACTCTTTACAAATGTGCTATGGTGGAAACCCCCTGTGTGCCACATTATTCTGAGCCACCAATGTTGCCATGCTTTGAGAATGAGAAAACATTATGCTTTTCAAATCTATGTTACTTCCATAGATTTCTGTTAAGCTGGACATAGTTATTAGTGAGTAGAGTTGTAGAAAAATTGCCAAGCTTTGCTGTGATGTAAATTGTATGACAAATCTATGATTGTTTCTCTTTCAAATGACTAGCAGCTAAATTGAAACTGTAAAGGCATGACTTTTGCACACAAAGTAGTGACAGAAACGTAAAATTTACTTGCAAATCCAGTATGGACACTGCTTGTTAATCAATCACAACATAAAATGCAAGCTACATGTATATGTGAAAGTAACGAAAGCGCAAGAAATGCTTTCATTGTATTGTGGCATTTGGTGAGTTATCGATCGGTTTGGGTGGGTCTGTGCATTTGAGAATTATATGCGAAGTTGGCAGGCCGTCGACTGAGTCAGACGTGCGAATGTGGCACATAAAGAGTTAAAGCCTACTATGTGTATGCCACAAGGCCTAGTAAAGGTTAGCAGTTAGTGGAGAACAAGTAGGTTCTTCCTCTTACCCCCATGCAAAGGGCTGGGAATAAAGACACCTGTTTACATCTGACTGTATTTTGAGGATTACCAGTTGTTATAAGTGGACTTTATTTATTAATTGGATCATGGTCTCATTTTTAGGGCTATTAATGTACATGTAGTGTTCAGTGGCAGGGTAACTGTGGAAGCACAGAATCTCATTTGAACTGTATGTAAGATATAAACAGTATTTCCAGGTCACTATCAACAAAATGAACAGAACTTTTAACAGTGTATTTTAGAGTTACTTGAAGAGTTTAAAACAGCTGAAGCTTGTAAGAATGTAAACACATGTACATTATTGTAGTTATAAGAGATAAAACTTGTACTGATATTCATTTTGAGTGGCAGGTGCTGTGTTCTGATATTGCTCAGCAGTCTTTTTCGTGTTGTTGTCAAGTGTGTGTGTGTGTTTTGTTTTGTCTTGTCTTTTTTCCTTTACAAACCATGCGTGCATACACAGCAGGCTGTTCATACAACACTCTACATTTTGGCCGAAAGAATCAAAACTTTATTAAGAAATGTAAATACTGAGACATTAAATTATCGGCTCTGGCATTCTTGTTTTGATTTTTTTAATGCAAGATTGACTATGACCAGGTCATGCTCCTACAGTAAATCCATTTTCTTTTTCTTTTTTTGGCAACGCCTCTTTCGCTCATTCATTGCAAATCTCTGGTATTTTGATTTCAGTCAAGATATCAAGGTCCAGTGATCAATCTGACAAAATTTGCGTGGGTGCATCCCATGCTCTGTGCAAGTTTGATTGTGTGATCATTGACTCTTAGCTTATATTTTTATGAGTGTGTTTGGGCTATTTTGTGTGACATACAATTGTATTTGTGACATGCAATATTGAAGGGCATTACAGGGAAATATTGTCGGCAGGATCTAGCAATATGGTGGCTGCTCAAGTTTGCGGATTCTTTCTGTAGTTGTCGATCACCACCAAGTCGTGCAGGATGTGTCACATCTGTTTCTCTGTGACTGCTACGGCTTTGTCTCTCTGTCTGTGTGTCTGTCTGTCTGTCTGTGTGTCTCTCTCTTCTCTCTTTCTCGGTGGTATATCACATATCGTTTGATTGATTTACAACCGTTGCTCTTGGTTAGGGATTTCTTTTCTACTCGTCAGTGGGCGCAGAGTAGAAAAAGTGGTCGGATGAGTCTCCAGGACTCCAAGCAGAAGGAGGGGAAGAAACACAAGATTTCATTATAGAATAAAATCTGGATTAGCACGCAACATTTGGACTGCTACTAGCAGTAGTTGATCCGACATTAGCTGTACCATCTTGATTATTGTGAGTTTTACGGACAGCTGATTTCGCATTTGTGACTATTGTGAGTTGACGGGCCGCTGACTTCGCATTCATGACTTTTATCATACTTTGCTCTTCAAGCATGCAGTTCATGTAACTGGTACGGACCCAGAACAGCATACATGTACTTCCTGCTGCATATTATTGTCATTGCAGCGAAGCCAGCTGGGTGTTGTTATTGGCCTTCGTGTAGCAGAAGGTCCAACGCCAGCAAAGTATTATGAGGGGGTTCCCCCTTGACCATTCTTCATGAGTGACCAGATGGACAGGCTATCTCTGGCTTGGTGTGACAAGCATGCCCATGATTTTGACCTATCCAACCTCAATGGAGTGTCCATAACAGCAAGTGGAAGTTTTTTCTTGTTGACTAGTATGGGAGTCATTGAATAGGAAGAAGTGCCATGAGATCGCAACAAATTTTGGAAAAGCTTTGTCCTCTGTGTGAATGTTTCTGTTATCACGTTACATGCAATACACATTGCTGATGGAAGGGACATGTCGAGTTTGAAAAGTTTGCTGAAAGGAAAGTATTTTGGAAGTGCAAAGTTTCAGTCGGCTGATGTATACCAAATTTAATGACGGCTGATAGAAATCAGCACTTGGGTCACTTGATTGGTGCACCTGTCTCTTACACCAAGGCATTATGAAGTCATTAACTATGGGTACTACTTGTGTCATGCATTAAATACATGGGAATTTGTCTCATCTTATACGAGTGTAAAGGTTAAGCAAGATTCGTCAGCGATTTTCGTGAGATTCATTTTTGTGGTCAAGTTATGACGTTATAGCTCGGAATACTGTGGATATTGGTTTACAGTACAGTCAGTGTTTGATGTTGCATAGTTATAACTTTGAATGGCATTTTCTATTCTTGCATTTTTTTTCTCTCTCTCTTTCTAAATATCCTGTACTTACTTGGTGTATATTCTGGCAGTCAGTTTACTGTTCTAACTTCCCACTTTGGATTTGACTGTGCACCATAGGCTGGCAGGCTGGGCCGTGAAAGGTTTCAAATCCTGCAGGAATATAATAGCACTGTGCTGGTATGCTTGCAGCTCAATGATTGATAAGGGACAACTTTGCATTATGACATCATAATAGAGTCAATGACCTTGAACCGGTATTAAAGGCTTCTTTCGTTCTGTCTCATTCTGCCCTTTGCTCCTTTTTTCTCTCTTCCTCCCCCCCCCCCCCCTCTCCCTTGCCCCGTCTCTCCTACATCACTATCTGACCCATGTTTTGTGTACTCTCTGCTTTCATATGTTTTGCCTCTCTCCCCCTCTCTCCCCTCCCTCTCTCCCCCCCCCCCCCCACCCTTCTCGCCTTTTCTGTATCCCTCTGTCTCTTGCTGATCTTCTTTATTTTCTTTCCTCTTATCCTTTCCCCTCTTGACTGATGGAATAACTTCCTTTTTCTGTCTTCCCTCTTCCTACACGTAATCCGACAGTTCTATGCCAGTTGGCTAGCTACCCTAGCAAGAATTTCTTTGAGGTTGAAGAAACTACATTGTTTCTTTATTACACATCATTTTACTATGATTAACTAGGAATAGAATTAACCCAGCTCTACATTTACGTTTCTTCTACTTTTCTTTTGTTTCCATAATGGAAACTGTGCCTGTATGACTTGTGTGTGGATATCATAGATATTTAAAGCTGTACACGTTCCATTGTATGTTTGCGTGGCCATTGTTTTCGTGCGAGGAGAGTTTTTTGGAGGGTTGCTTCTGCAGAGTTTGTGGCATTTTGCATTGTCAGTGAACTCCTTGATCGTGACATTGATTGAAAGAGGAAATTTTCTACTCTGCAAAACGAGCCTTCTCGCACGTTACGGCAATTAAACATATAAGACTGTAGTTGATGTCCCGGTTCATGTGATGGTCTTGTTTGCCAGGTGTTAATGCCAATCCCAAGTTTGCCCTTTCTCTTGTGTACACAAGTGATCTGGGTGCCAGTCCGCCTCAAAGCTGAAGTGCATCGGCAGGTTCCCATGACTGTGTCATGATATAGCTCTAACTCTGTTTACAGAGGGGATCGTTTTTTTTTTTTTCTGGTGGCGATGATGGAGAATAGGAGTAGGATGAAGGAATGAATATCAGAAGCACAGCATTCAGTGCGGATCGTCATGACAACTCGTCATACCTGGAGCTTTCTTCCAAGTCATCCTCGAAGGGGAATCCTCTGAGGAATCGATGCCGGCAGCTTGCCTTGACTTGACTTGACGCCCTGGGACAAAGAAGATGGCGATGAAGGAGTCGGTCGCCTCGGAAACGGACTGCCCCATGCCAAGCCCCGATGAGGATGAGGTGTTTGTTGTCAGCGAGGGATTCAACACAGCGGGGCGTCGAAACTGGTTCTCCAGCTGCCAGGAGAACTTCTTTGACTTCGATGCGGGGAAGCTGGAGGTATTGGGAGCTGCAGTTACAGGGAGGGGTAACTGTGGCCCTAAACCCCCCTTACAAAGATTATCTAGGTAAGGTGCTACACTGTATGACTACTCTGCTGGTCTCACCAAAAACAGTACTGTAGAAAAAACAAACAAACAAACAAACAACAACTTCACATAAAAAAACAGCAACCCAAAATTATCTTGTGTATTGCTGATGAGTTTGGTTTAGGTCATGGTTCCTTAATGTTTTTGTTTTTTCTTCTTCTACTCCTCCCTCTCTTTCTCTTTCCACTGCCATTATATATGCCATTATCATTGCCATATTTTTATGCCTCCGCAACGAAGTGGCCGGAGGCATTATGTTTTCGGGTCGTCCGTCCGTCCGTCCGTCCGTACGTCCGTACGTCCGTCCGTCCCGTTTTGTTTTTGTCGATATCTCAAGAACCGTGTGGTGGTTTTACATCAAACTTGGTATGAGGGTATATCCTTGGGGGATAATACTTTGTGTGGTTTTTAGGGTCACAGGGTCAAAGGTCAAAGGTCACAGGTTTATTTTGTGAAATTCTTTTTTTTGAAATTTCATGTTTTTCTCCATATCTCGCAAATGGTTCAAGGTATCTTCATGGAACTTAGTATATATGCTTGTACCGATGGGCAGTGATTATCTAGGGAAGTTGGGGGTCATGGGTCAAAGGTCAGGGGGTCAAAGGTCAAGGTCAACTCCTCAAAATATCACTACTTTCCTTAAAATGCAATATGCCTGAAGGTTGTTTTTTTTTAACTTGATGTATGGCATGTATTACCCAATATATATTTTTGGGGAAGTTTCTTGCCAAAAGGTCAAAGGTCAAAAGGTCAAAGATCAAGTGAAAGTGCTAAAACTTTTTCCTCCATATCTCGAAAGTAACTCAAGGTATCATCATGAAACTTACATATTTATGCATGTTCAACCTAACAGTGATTCTCTTTGGAACTGTGAGGTCAAAGGTCAAAGGCCAGGTTTAGATAATGCTATTTTCCCATTTGATACTGAAATTATACTTTATCTCAATACCTTGAAAATTACTCAATGCATAAACTTATAAAAGGGTCAAAAGTCAAGTAAAAATCATCAGTTCCCCAAATACCTGCACTCTGACATTTTAATCATTCATCCAATTGAACCTAGTTCTAGGAAAGTGAACATTCAGCACATTTGTGTCAAACCTGTCATTTTAATATTTTGCCAATTGTGTGAAACTGTCATCACACTTTGTCAAGACATTGTACTATAGACCTATTAGGAGAACCATGCATTATGGCGGAGGCATATCAGTAGCCGTAGCGATATATCTAGTTTTTTTTCAATTCATGAGACTCCTGAAATAAATTCTTCACGTACAGTTTGTATGTGCAAAATACTTTTGCCCTTGATTGCTTTATAACAAGTTCAGTAAGACTAATTTGTTTCTGAGCATGAAAAAAAAGCAGCTTGCATGATTTGCAAAGCACATCAGTCGTCCCTGGCTAGTGTGATCTAGTTATGAGGATTGTAGTATGTACAGTATTAGAGTTTTCTTGCAGCGGGATGAGATATATGTGTCCGCAACAAGCAATCATGGATTCTCTTCCAAATCACATAATTACTGCACACATTGGTATGATATTGAATGACTCATGAAGCTGCACCAAGTTGCATTGAGATTAAACAGGAATGCTCCATGCCCTGTGTACATGTGCCATAAAGAGTGAAGTTGTGGAAAAGGTCCACTGAAAAAGGAAAGAATAAAAAAAGGTGGGGGATTGTGTTAATTGTACACAGAAAAGTGTGCTATCAAATTTTGTGCACAGAATTCTTTACTTCAACTGATTGTGACTTACATAGAAATTGTTATTAAAACTATCATTTTGTGTCTTGAACATGAGAGGAATCTCATCCAAAGCTTTGTACACCCACTCTGGTCAAATGATGCCTCTAATAACCTGAAATGGCGGGTAATTGCACAAGTTTGAAAAGGATTGGATCTGACAAGAGTCCATCCTACCGGCTATTTATCTCATTGGCCCAAATTCTTTACTTTGAGTCAGATCCTTGGGTTGAATTCCATGGACTAAAACAAGTGCAAGAAGACATTGTACCTTGAACATGCACGTCAGCACACGTGTTGGTGTATCAGGATAAACCATGTGCGGCTTAACACGGTCAAAGTTTGTGTAATTCATGGACTAGATTTAAACTGCCTTTGAGAATTGCAGCCATTGTGTATGATGTCTCTTCATACATTGTAGCTCCCTTGTGTGCCCAATTGCCTCTCTCTACAACAAGTACATTGTATTGTCATTAAATGCTACTCACATTGTATGCAGAACAGTCACACATGACAGTGACAAGGTCCTGATCATAAAGTGCAGTGTATGAATGCATAAAATTATGAATTGTTTAAGATACAGCTTACTGTGGCTTCTATGACATTTTATCACACCTCATATTCTGAGTGTCATTTGAAAGGCAAAGAAAAAAAAAGAAGAAGATAAATTTAGAAATAATCTACTTCCAACTTATAACCACATACTGTTTGCTTTTTTATAAATTTTATGGCTGCCGCGTACCTGAATGGTAGTGATAATGAATAACACAAGGTATTATATAAGCCTGAATTGCCATAAAATGTCAGTCGTAAAGTGCACAATCCTTACTATGATCAAGTTGACTTTAGGTGAAAGATTAATATCAGACAAACAAAACTGGTAGTTTTCAAGAAAATTGGACATACAGCTTTGCATGTTCAGATAAAAACATGTGTGCAGACTAAGTGTTCTGTTTTAGTTGTTGTATTTTCACATAAAGTGCTGTTTACATGAAAGAGCCAAGAATATACATGTGTACCTCATGTTTAGTCTTTTCTAAAGAAGGAATTTATTTCCTGTATCATGATGGAAGATTGTGAAAGACTGTGATGTCCTTGATATGATTCACACAATGATTCAAACAATTGTGGAATTTATCTAATTGTATTGAATACAAAGAAAGAAAAAAAGTACAGCAAAAACAATATCATACAGTGTGTTAGTATACAAATGATGCACAGGATAGAGTGTGTTGTAGTGCATGTTGCACTACATTGTAAATACCCGAGAGTGAGCTGCATCTCCATTAACGCCACGAAATAATCCTGTGCATCATTTGTTTTATAAAATGGGTCAAAAACTAACAGCATTTTTCACGTACCTTTGTGGGTCAAAGAGTCAAGATGTCCGAAGATGTTCGTCCCAAACACTTACGCACGTCGCACTCGGAAATCCAGCACATAATAAGTACTGTACGTATAAGAGTATACGTACGCCACACCTGTTATGCACACAAGAAAGGCCGGCCGGCAGCCCGAACTAGAAGTTGTTAACAGGATTGACAGCGCGTATAGTAGCGCGCGACGCACTTGTAACAACTGATTGAGTGCGCACTGCTAGTGTAAACATTGTGACATCAGGCCGCGCATGTTGAATAGTGAGAAATTAATGCAGGTACACGTGACTCATTTCAGCGCTTCCAATTGGCTACATTCTTGAACCCATTTTATAATATTTAATAATAAAGGCCAATATATTAAAGAGCCCATTGAACTCTGTTGTTGCGTGTATCCTAGTAGGCAAGTCAGGTAGTCTTTTCTAAGTATTTGTCTATAGTATTTAAAGGGATTGTATAGTTTTGGTTGAGACCTAATTTCAGGTTTATAAAATTTTTTGGTGAGATAATGAGAAACCTCTTATGAAATATGAAAGAGCATGTAATTCCATGAGGAATTCAACATCTATATGATGAAAATTGGTTTTGAAATGGCTGAGATATCCAAAACAGAGCGATTCTAATAAAGTGTGGGACCCACACTTTTTTATGATCGCTTTGTTTTACTTTGTTTTTGGATGTTTCAGTCATTCCAAACCCGATTTTCATCAAATAAACTTTGAATTCCTGTTCGAATGGTATGCTCTGTACTATTTCGTAAGTGTTTTCTTGGTATCTCGCAAAAAGTTAAAAGCCCAATTCTCATCTCCACCAATACTGTACCATCCCTTTGATTGCATTCCTTATATCTAGTACAGTTTTTTACAGGCTACATTGTACCCTTGAATTTCACCATTAGGTGTATTTAAAGGCAGCAATGATAGCTTTGGTGTAAAATACATCTTAAAGACAAAATTCGTTGGAGTGGTGGGAATGTGGACAACCTGGAAAACAAGGTTTGTCATTATAATGGTTAATATGATAATATAGATTCGCTCTGTGTTTATCAATTCATGTCATATTGGCAGGAAAATTGTAAAATATACCGGTAGATCCCCAATGTCTCGCGATAGCATTGTGATATGCCACTCCATAACAATACTCATGAGCACTCGGGGGAAAACAAATCACAGTGGCACTGAACAGACTGACATCATTTGCAAAATGCCAGTTTCATTTGATATGCAGAGGCGTGTCCCGTTTCCCTCTTGCATCACTGGATTTGTCCATTGTGCATTTTATTTAAAGGATATAAAAAAAATTGTGTAACTTTTCCAGGGTCTTGTTTCATACAAGCAGTACAAACTGGCTGATAGTGTATTGTGAAACCTGGGAAATAGTGTGATATTTACTGACAGCTAGCTCCACATTGTAGAAAAAAAAGTGAGTACAAAGCTAGGGGAATAGTGATTATATGGCAAATGTCAGATTCTACACATTTCTCAAACAGCTCTGCTAAAATTACAGACTATCTGATAATCAGCTATTGTAAATTATGATTTTTTTTAAATACTTTTAATGTGCTGTTCATTCTTTGGTGCTGTTGTTTGTCTTGCTTGTACCAAGATAGTAGGGGGTGTTGGCCTATTACAAAACTTTTGATGGTATGGCATTGTGGTATATTTAAAGATGGTAATAATACCAACAATGATGATGATGCTATTCCTGATGCTGATTCAAGATATTGATGATGTTGGCTTTCATATTGATGATGGCAAAGGTGGCCATGATGACGATGATGATGATGACAGCGATGATGGCGATGATGACGATGATGACGATGATGATGATGATGATGATGATGATGACGATAATGATGAAGATGAGGAGGACGATGATGGTACATGTAGTTAGACAACAAAGAAAATGGTAATTGTGATGGTGATGAACAAAAGTTGACCATAATGGAAACAGATGATGATGATGATAGTAACAATAATGATGATGATGATGATAATGATGATGAGGAAGAAAGAAAGGGTGTGATAATGGTTGTTGATGTGATAGGAATGATGATTATGATCCCAGGTGTGATAATGATGGTAGTGTCAGAGGTGATTTTGCTGAATGAAGACAAAGTCAACTAGATAGCAGTTACACTCCAAATAGTGTCTCGATGATAAATCTTTGTAATGGGCTGATTATGCACTATCAAATAGTGCTGCACATTTTGTGATGTCATCTACAACTGTACAATTGTATGATGCCATAATAAATATATGTAGGAGGAACAGTGTGAGATATGAAAATATGTTTCATTATGGGAAAAAAATGTACTAAGCAACACAAGTTATGTTATGGTCTTGGGGGGGAAAAAAAAAGTTGAACTGTCATGTAGCTAATTTCTGAGATGAGGTTTTCCCTTGAATAATTGTGAAGAATTACTGCAATAAATTGACTCAATACTTTCTTCTCCTGTATTTACCCTATCTATATTTTTTCATACCATAAAAAGAAAGCAAATATTATGATAAACACAGTATCTTTTCAATATGTCTTGGTGCTCAAAGCACTTGGTGCACAAAGCACAACATTCTATGGCTCTGGTCAGCATTTTGTTAGCTGAAAGTGCATCTGCTGTGATTGATAGAGATTTTTGTTCCATTTTGTTCTACCAACTCCAGCATCGATGACCTTCTTATTGCACGACATGACCCGGAAGAGCTCCTCCTCAACCTTGGGTTTGGTGGCATCCCGGAGAAGGATGCGCTGGACCGCATCCCGAGCAGGTTTCTGCAGCAACCGTCTCAAGCTGCCGGTATCTCAGTGGAGTCCTTCCTCAACCAGATGGATGAGCTGGAAAGGGGATGCGGTAAAGATTAGCTTTTCATGTTCTTTCTCTCTTCTTATATCACATTTGGATTCCATCAGGATTCTAATCACATTGAACAGACACTTCATACAAAGTGTTGCACAACGTATGTGAAAATTTTCGAACTCAATCCAGCTCAGATGCAGACACTTGCATTGTAAAACATTAAATCTGTAAGGGGTTCTGATGTTTATAGCCAGATGCACGTGTGTCTTGCATGATATTTTGTAATATGTACTCATTCTGATCCCAGAATGTTAAGATCAGTTAGTGTCAAAAGGGGACATTGCCCCCCCAATAAAACAGAAAATACAGAGAGGAAATGAATGGAAACAGTCAAACCTCAGGCATGAATTTGGTGGAAATAAGAGTTAAATGGCACAAATGGTAAGAAATTCGCGCCCATACGAATATCACTTAACCCGTTGAGGACGAGTCCCGAGTATACTCGGGCAGGTGTCTATGGGAAATGCGTGTTGTAGCAAAATCAAACCGTCCTCAACGGGTTAAAATCAACAATTTCTTTTTTCTCAGCATGACAGCAGTTTGAATAATCTTACAGTCAGTTGACCTGTTTTGTTCTAATAACTGCATGATATGCGCAGTCGGAAAATAACAGAGCAGTTTTGTTCATTTTTTGTCCAGAAAACAAATTTGAAACACTACATTGGAGACTTTGTAATCATTTGACCAGTATAACATTCTGACCAGCTCACAGGGGGCCATGTCAGATGAAGTACCTACAGCCACCAAACATTTTTGTTGATTGGTTGTTGTTTTTTTGAAAACAAATGTGGAATGCTACACCAGAGACTTTGTAATCATGTAACCAACATAACATTTCCGACCAGACCATAGGGGGCATGTCAGATGAAGTACTGACATTGAAACAGTGCTGGTCAGCCCCTATTGTAGCTGTCTGATATAGTGCATGCTTGCATCTATAGGTTGTATATGTGCTGTTTTGATACAACTGGCCTGGGTCAAGACAACTTTCTATTCGGATCGAATTTTCCATGTTGCAATAGCTTGCTATTAAAGGGTATATTTATGTGCTGGTAGGATATTCAGTTGACTGTACAAAGCTCAAGAGTGTACCATATACAATACAAGACACACACACACACACACACACAAAAAGAGGGTGGTATTGTGATGGTGATGTACCATGTGCAATGTTCCTGACACTAGAATGCATAGTATAGTATAAGAAATGACTGATGCACTTTATTATTATCGTATGCTGCCATTATTGAGTTTGTGATATACAGGCATCACACTGTCTAAAAATTGAGCAAAGATAGACACATAGAGGAAATGTTTGAATTTATTACTATACAACTGCGGTGGAGTTTCGCAAGCTCGAGCAGCAACTTTGTGAGCGGTGGCAAAATCTTTGTGTATCTATAGCCAGCATGTTTCCTTTTTATGTCCTTGGAGTACCCTTAATAAAGATTCATATCTTCGTGTAGCCTTCTAGAGTGGCTCAAATGCCATTATGTGACCTTCTGTAGGCATTGTACCTTCTTGAGCTGTTGATTGGCTTTTGACCAAGCTTGGAGCCAACTTCACACAAAATTGAAATTCCATATTCTTACGGCCATCTTGTGTCAATTTCAGGACAGTATAACGCCACCTCTATCTTAAGCCAGTCAAGATACATTTGCACCAGATTGAATTGAATCCAATATTGTTTTGTGGGTAGTCTTTGGAAAGCTGAAGGAAAAATAATTTTGTAGAAACAAGTTTTCTTTTCAGTTTATATTTAGGAGATATTGCATGAGATGACAATAGAGATGCCAATAAAGCAAGATTCAGCGCGAAATCCCTCTTGTATATTTGGAAGACTAAAGTTTATGCCATAAATTGAGCGAGTCTAAATTTTGGCGAATCAGGATTTCCTGACAATTTTGCGAGTGGTTAAATTTGCGATTATGGAGTACAGTATTGAACGGAGAAATGTCGGCCTATGCGTGCACATCACATTCAAGTCGGGATCAGAGTTAATATTTTCGAGTACTTTGGAATTCGCAAATAGCACCCTACTCACAGAATTCATGAAAACAACAACATCACGAAATATTTGGCATACTACAGTACCATACTTGTACACGTTCATAAACCTCTGATAAATACATTGTACTTCATCTTAACCCATTGAGGACGGACTGATTTTGCTACAACACGCATTTCCCATAGACACCTGCATGAGTATACTTGGGACTTGTCCTCAACGGGTTAACAAAGCTTTTCAAACCAGACTTACAGTGACAACATCCAGACAATCTTTCTTTACCCTGCTTGTTAAAGAAACTCTATACCGAGCATTGTCCGGACATTGTCGAGGTAACTTTTGCCAAATTCTACCCCAGGTCACCTACTATTAGGATAATGATCCTGGCATTACAGTAACAACATCATGGACAGCCCTTCTGTTTTAATACTTTTTAAAGGAAGTGTGCATTTATTACTTGCCCATTTCGTTTACAGTGGCCCAGGTACAGTGATCCAATTTTTTTCCAGCACTACAATGTATGGTTGGATCCTGCATGAATGGTAGATATAATTTATGCCGACCTATCCGAAAAAGTTTTAGATTATATCTTGTTTAAGACACTACCTCTTGCTCTCTCCTACAGTTTTATTGCCCAAGCCAAGGAATTTGGTTCTCTGGATGTTGTCTGCATGAGTTCTTGTAAAATAGGGTTTACATCTTGTATCTTGTACCGAGTATATAATTTTAGCAATCAAATTACCTACGGAATATATTTTGACATCCATGCGACCATGATTGATATCTCAGAAAGTACACATGTACTCTGCATCTTTCTTTCCCAGGCTTCAGTCTTGTTGGTGGACTACGGAGTCTTGGCCCCGCCCTTCGCCGTTCAACGTTCGTGAACCATTCCCCATCCAGCAGTCGGGGGTCCACGCCCACCAACGCCAACGAGGGGTCTGAGGATCGCACAAGATCGTCGACTCGGACCGGGTCGGACGAGCGAAATAACAACTTCCCTCACACCAGTCAGGTGGTCTTCCCTGAGACGACTGTCAGGAATCACACCAACATGCAGAGCTGGCGGGTCAGGGTTCAGGAGGAGGTCGGCGAGAGTGCAATGCAGGATGTCGTTATTATGACAGATAGAGGGCAGCAGACACAAGACGATGAGAATGACGCACAGAGAACGCGAACATCTCGGACTAAAGTGGTGCTTCCGGCCCCCATGCCCCCCTTGGACGAAGAGAATGAAAACTCGCTACGGATTCTCAACACCAGAAATCAGCATGTGGTCAAACCTGAGCCGATGGACAATGCTAGGATACAAAGGAACCAAGCAGACAGCACCAACGCAAACATCGCCAGGGATGACCGAACCCATGACTTGCGGAATGAGGTGTCTCAGATTCACAAGGCACTTGACCAGAAGTCTTCCAAGGAGCTGGAAATGGTCGGGGAACAGATCGTGCCCAGC
This sequence comes from Diadema antillarum, assembly GCF_040938485.1. Classification (NCBI taxonomy): domain Eukaryota; kingdom Metazoa; phylum Echinodermata; class Echinoidea; order Diadematoida; family Diadematidae; genus Diadema; species Diadema antillarum. The sequence goes on along the minus strand of NW_027272868.1, from coordinate 15,700 downwards.
AGAGTCCTGCCAAGTAAACAGACCAAGATCCTGCGTGGCTTGCTTCTTGATGCCAGGGAAGACTCTCTGGAATTTGAAGAGGTAAGTGCAGTCTTAACCTCTTATTACAATCATGGAGCTTTTATCCTGACTAAAAAGTTCTTGTCTGTGCAAGCTCTTGTTAGTTCCACACCTTTCACAGAGCTGTACATTCAATCAAGTATTGTACTGTAAAACGAGAAATGTTCACGTGCATTTTAATTTCGCGAATTTCGCAAGTGCCAAGATTCGCGAAATTGAAATGCACGCGAAATTTCTTATCTACACTATATGCATTGAACGCAAGAGGCAATTCGCGAAAATTTCTTGCCACGAAAAAGGCCGTCGGCTCCAATTCGCGAAAATTTCGTGCCGCGAATATATCATGTTTTACAGTATACTGAACTGAAAATTCTACACCACATTCTCCAACAGTACACCAATATGCCGGTAGCCACAGTATTCCTTTGATTTCTGTCAGTTTCCTTTATAGCCAAACAAAGTATTTAAACATTTAGTTCTTCTTTGCCTGACTTTAGAGCTTTTGGCAGCGGGCTGAGGCCAGCCCATTGCTACATGTACCTCAAGACGTCAACCAAAAGCTGAGCTGCATATTTGGTACCGCACTTTGGCTCACATGCATTTACACCAAAATATATAGGCCGGCAATTTTCTTAGTGTAGCAGGGGTCCAAGATTCTGTGGGTTAAACTTTATCCAGTCAAAGTATATGATTGGGAATGATCTGGATGTTTTCATTTCTAACCTGCTAGACATATACAAACTGTACATGTACATGTAAGATCAAAGTCAATCTCAAAACTACATCAAGAACTGTCTGAAATTAAAGCATCACTTCAAACAAGATTTGCTTGTTTTAGCTAGGTTGTGTTTGATGCCAACTGCCAAGTGGGTCAGCAAGTATTTTCATACTGAAAGCATTTGTTGAAAGGAAAACTAGGTTGGCCTGTAAATCACTATTTAGCAAATGAGGTCAATGTTGACCTTCAAGATCTATACTATACATTCCACGCTTGAAACTGGCTGTGAAAGTGTTTGTGAGCTAAGAGTAAGTTTTGGACGCAAAACATGAACTTCGACATTTTGCTTCTTGAGTGCTGTTGAGATTCCTGCCTTTCCGTCGTACATAAACGCATGCACATCCACTTAGATCAATAAATTAATTGTCCTAGACGTGCCCAGCAGGGATCAGATCCGTGCTATGTACACAGGAGCAAAAATACCTGTACCATTGTTGTTGGAAACGTGTGTCCTAGATATATGCAGCAATTCATTATCGCTTGTAAAAGAAAAAGATGTTTCGATTCCTGTGGTTGTTTTTGTGCCCTTCATGTTACATGTAGGTACCGTGAATTGTATAACATGTTCTCTAACTGTGAACTAGTACTTGTACAAGTGTAAATGCCAAGCATGCTTTTTAAAATACCAGGGTATTATTAATTGGAAACCCACAGGAATGTGGTAGCATTCGTTTGGAACTACGCTGTATATTTTGGTCTGCTTTCATTGTCCTGTCTGCAGGCAGTAGATAAATTATTATATAATGATAAAGATATATTGTACCAGGGTTTTGTGCCTAGATTGGAAAGACATGCTGTAGATTTAAAGTGAATCTGTGCAAAATGTGACAATGATTAAGTATATATTTGGAGTTACATTTGTACCATTAATGAGTGTGTGTGCTGAGTGATAGATATGAGATTATAATTCTTTTGCTTTATATACAGGAAAGTGTGCTTTCATTTCTCATCACCGTGCCTTCAACTTACAGATTATCAAGTTAAATTATAGTATGCATAAAAAGAGATACTGTCACACAGTGTATATACACTGTACAATGTTTACACAATTCTGAAGAGTTGAAGGGAAAGTTCGCAATAAGGTGATAGTTTCCATAAATTCTAACCCAATCTGGCCCCATATGACATGTGCTGGCAATGCACATGGCATTAAAGCATAGTATCGTAGGTGTGTTGACATCTCTATTTTTTAGAACGAGAGATGAAGGTCATGGTCTCTTGCAAGGCTCGGTACCCACTCGGCTACATATGTACGTCAAAGACATCTCAGGGTATCTTTTTAGTGATGCAGATGTGATGCACAGATAATTTGTTTGTATGTCATTACAATTACAATATTTTATTGTAATTGTGTTTCTTGCTTGTATTTATGGTCATTTAAAAAGATGATTTGGGTTAGAATTTTTAGCTGCATCTTTAAAGGGAAACTATCATTGCCAGTCAATGATTTTGTTAGATTTGCTCACCTTGAATTAGTAGTCTCGCAGATAATCACATGTACAACGTGCAAGGGCTTGGTCGTGATTGAGTGCCATAGAAACTGAGACTCGCACTTTCTGAGTGGTGCGTATGCGCACGTGTCATGAAGAAGAGATGGCCGTAGCAATGTTGTCATGGTAACTTAAGTGAAAGACTGTAAGGTTGTTTTGAGCAGATTTTGTGAATTTTATCTGATTTACTTCAGTAGCAATTGAGATGTATTAGGTCTGGCATTCAGTTGAATATAACTTGTTTTCAAGATGGGGGACCTTCAAACCATGATATCGTGCCCATACGTTATACAGCTGTAGGTGATAATCTCTTACATTCATGAGCAGACCAGACTATTGAAATATGTGTACCAAGTACATTCATTTAATTCTAATATGATGTATCTTTATTACAACCATTGATCATAATTACTAGGGAGTACACATTTTCAGATGCTACATAAATTTAGAATGTCACTTTGGTGAAGACTAATGTCAGAGATACATTCTAGTATTGATCACCTTTTGGCCTGTTTAACCCTTCAAGTCCCAGAAGCCACATGTTTATGTTTTAGCTTCAATCATAATTTTTGCTATTCATTGTTAGTGTTAAAGGAAGAATACAAAATATTCTTTCCTATGAGACTCTAATAGGCTACCTTAATTTGTGTGTGTTTGTTTGTTTGTTTGTTTGTTTTTCAGGTGGCAGAATTTTTAGAATTTTTTTATTGCTATATTCAAATTGATTGTTATATCGGCAATGAATTTTCTATTGAAAATAAAGATAAGTGGTTCATTTTCGCTCTCCATTGGCATAAGGGATCTCTTTTGGACTTTGTGCAGATTTTATTCATAAGTACCAGCCAATCCTCTGTAATGGAATGTACTGCTAATTTGTAAAGGATAATTTCTACCGCAAAGGTCCACCAGGTTTCTTGAGAGCCAACCTTTGGATATAAAAGTATCCTTGAGTAAAGACGGTGCTAAGGATTGAACGTCACACATTTGTAACAGTTCAGTGGCTGCTCAGATATACCCAGATAAGGCTTGGATGCAATCAATTCATAGGCATATCTTTGACATCTGAATAAAATCCAATTAATATGGGAAGGCACCTTATCAGTGGTAAGATATCAACTGTTAGCCTTGCTTTTTAGCGAGTTTTTGTTTAACCCTCTGGAAACAACCATTTCAAAATCACCTTGGAATTGTATGGTAACAAGCCACTGGTGGTACTAACATACAATATAGTTAACACTTCTTCTACACTCGCACTACATGTATGTGAGTACATTGTACTTGATAGCAAAGTGCGCTTGAAATTTGAGGGAAAAAATAATCCGTCATGAAATTAGCTCTCAATTGATCCGGGCATGCCAGACTTAAAGGACAAGTTCACCTTCATAAACATAAGGATTGAGAGAATGTAGCAATATTAGTAGAACACATCATTGAAAGTTTGAGGAAAATCAGACAATCCGTTCAAAAGTTACGAATTTTTGAAGTTTTTGTGCAGTACCCGCTGGATGAGAAGACTACTGCAGACAGTGTATGAATAACTTAGATGTCACATGCGTACAACAATATAAGGAAAATATAAAGGGAATTTCACAAAATTCCATCTTTTGAAAAAAGTACACATTCCCCTGACTCGTTACCGACAAATGTTATGGGTAATATTATTCCCCCTGCCTTTAGAAAGAGGCAAGTCAAGTGCTCTTTTATTATGCGAAAAAAGTGAAAATATGTTGAATTTCTTTTACATTTTCTTTATATTGTTGTACGCATATGACTTACAAGCTGTAGTAGTCTCCTCATCCAGCGGTTCCAACACAAAAATTAAAAAAATTCATAACTTTTGCATCGATTGTCCAATTTTCCTCAAACTTTCACTGATGTGTTTTACTAATATTGTTGCATTTTCTCAATCCTTATGTTTATGAAGGTGAACTTGTCCTTTAATAGGTGTACCTCACTCTTTAGTATTGTGAAATCAATGGAAGATGCTAATGAATTGTCATTTTTTTTAAAAAGAATGCAAGTTTGCATAGCAAACCAATTAGTACTTTTGCATAGGAAATCTCACCGTACCTCTTTGTTTGACTCATCAATATCTGCTTTCATCTTAAAGCAATGTATTACATTTAAGGCTTTTAATGTGTGCTCAATTGCCTGAGACAGTCTTGTGTAGTAGAGCAATTGTACAACAATACAGCAGTATATTTTTGTTTTGGCCAGAAAATTAATTTCTCTCTCCTTTCCTCTGTCTATGTGCTTTCCAGCTCTCTAGCGGAGACCAGGAGATGATGGAAGAAGCCGGGTCCACAACCCCAGCACCTCAGGCGGATCTAGATCGAGAAGGTAGGTCGGAAAAAAAAAAATTGGACACAAACGTCTCATATAGTTGTACTCCATAATGTTTGCATGTACGTGTAACAAGGTTTATTAAAAATATGGCCATAGGCATATGAAATTCAATAGCAACGACCTATTTTCGTAATGATTAATTTTCTTACATGCCCATGATGTCATGGTCTCTTGAAAGTATAGAATTGTTCATGTTATGTGTCTTGGGGTATTATTTGCCATGATGGAATGGTCTTGACTGAGAATATGTGACCCTGCACCACAAAACTAACAAAAAGTCACCAGACATGGATTTTTAGTCAAGGGCAGATTCTGAAAGAGCAGACTCTAACATTTAAAATGATGTATAACTTAATTCAAATGGATTGTCCTAACCTTAGATATTTAAATTTCATCGCGATCGCACCACCGATGGATTCCTCCCCCCTCAAGATCTCGGCCATTGATCGCGATGAAATTTTGCATGCGTGAGACCCGCATCATAATCTACAAGATTGTGTCCTAAGATTTGTTGAAACAATCAATTTCTAATTTTAATTAATCAATTATGCAAATTAAGCTCAAGATCATATTTTAGCCTAATTAAAAGCATTGAGAGTCTAGTTTTTGATCTGTATATCTGTTTTAGCATATTCAACAATTGTACATCACAAAAACTTCCAATACTCATTTCAATTCTTATGTATTTTATTGTTTTCAGAATTTCTTATGTATTTTTTTCAACTTTTGTTTTATCTTCGTTTTTTCATTGGAAATTGTCATTGACCAGTTTTCTACCATAATTAGCACAAAATTAAGCAATGAAAGTATTTAATTGTAAAGATAATCAGGTTTTTATGACTTTCATGACAGAAAAATGTACACACAGTCACAAAATTGTGCCCGTTTTGGGGCGACATTCCGTTACAAAAATGGGCGTGGCTTTGCAAAAGTATGCGCGGACGTTGCAAATTTGGTCTCAAAAGTTGCGTGAGACTTGAACAAACAAAGCCAACAAGCCTCGCGACAAGGCCTTCTCGCTTTACAGAATTATAGCACGAAATGTCGAGGGGGGCAGATTCCGCCCACCCCCCCCCCCCCCCCCCCCCCCCCCGGCCCTTTTAGGGTTAAGCTGAAAGTGAGCATGCTCTATTAACCCATTGAGGACGAGTCCCGAGTATACTCGGGCAGGTGTCTATGGGAATTGCATGTTGTAGCAAACTCAAACCGTCCTCAACGGGTTAACACATTCTGTTCATGATAAATGTCAACTTTCAAAGCAGTAGCGTCATCTTTTTAAAAGTTATTAGAGTTGAAAGTGAAGAGTGTGCAAAGGATTTTCGAGAAATGAAAAGGGCCTCTAAGAAAAACCTGATCACACTACTCTACCGAAAAAGAGGTTGACGATGTAGAAAAACTGCTGGACACCCACTTTCCCATTCAATTTATGTTCCAAAACTCAAGAATAATGTGGAAGAATAATAGCTCTTTTCAGAAAATATGGAAAATTCAAAATCGACTCGGTTGACCTGTTTACCTTTCTTGAATCCTCACGTAAAATTATGTGGTGCGACTTTTTATTTGTTATGTGATGCACGGTCACATACATGTATGACTGTGAAAGTAACGGTTTCAAAACAAGATAGTGGGTTCTTGTTGCATCAAGCAAGTTTGGATGTCAGTGAAAGAAAAAAAAGGAGGCTGTGTAAAGTGGTTGTAGCAGTGATTTTGATGAAGATTCCAAGAGGGGGTAAGAGTATTGTTTAACAAAACTTAGAAAAGGTGCTTGTCTTCATGAAGACTTGTAATGACCCATTGTGAAGGTTTTGTGATATTAAATTGATGTTCAATTTTCATGTATCATTGAACAGCATGGAAATAAAAGTGATAATAGGGAATGTGGATAGAATGGTTTGGGCGAGTGAATGTGTTTCAGTGATTGAATGTGTTATTAATAGTAAAATAGTAAGAGGCCATTGGTAAGATGGACACTGCAGACACATTTCATGACTTATTTTTTCTGCTTCTTGTCACAGGAACTCTGAGCCGTAGTGAGAGCACTCAGTCAGACAGCAGCGGGTTTGCCGACGAAGGGGTCAGCTCTGGTGAAATATCATCCCCCCACCAAGCTTCCACTGTCGCATCGGATGCCAAACTCACCCAGACCAGCTTTGAGGGTGAGGCCATCGAACTACTCTGCTCCGGAGTCGAACCAACAACCGCTTGCTCAGAAGATGAGCGAACATCTGCAGGGAGGATCGATGTACCAGACACAAGCCAAGAATCGCTGGAACTTCCCTCGACTGCGTCGCTAGAGGACTCGCCATTTGATGACACGATCATCGTGACAGCAATACCAGGCATGGACTCACAACGGAATAGGGCATGTACCTACCCAACTCCCCTGGAGAAGAAGGAGGAGGAAAGTGGACCCAAAAATGTTGTTGAGATTCTGTCCTCCCTCCAGTCCACATCCAAGGAGCTCACAAACCAGAGAACAGAAAGTATTACCTCAAGCTCAGGGCGAAGGAGACCACCGAAGCTGCGAAAGATGAGGAGCGTAGACCCAGAGTGCTACAGTTACAAAAGTCACGCCGAACCGATGAGCATGGGAACTGCCTCAAGACTTGACGTACTGAGAAAAATTAGCGACTCTGTAATTTATGAGCACCAGGACTCTAGCAGTGCAGAAACAGTTGATCATGTGACCCATCACGTGACCACTTGGAGTGACGAGAGGCAATCACATTCCTCTCTCAGGGTAGCACACAGAGACCAGGAGATGGTCACAGGAGACGATCCTGGTTTACCGGGGTTAGATCACGTGACAGCTGCAGTGGATTCGACCTTCAGGGAACCTCACTCCGTGTCAACGGAACAAGAAGTCATTCCATCTCAGACTGAGAAGGAAACACACAGGGCTACATGTTCAGGAGGAATGCAGTCTGGCACTGCCCCTCCACCTTCTACCGACACTCCACAACATCTGAAGGTGCACCGCATCATCAGCTCAGAAACTCCTCATGCAGATGCTTCTGGTCCGCTCCAAATAACCTTATCAAGCACTTCCTCCAACCGCCGTACCAGTCCCGAGCTCCAGCTAGAGAGCTCCACCAACATTTCTTCCATACTGCCTGCATCAGCAAGTTCTCCCAAAGAGCTTAGCGAAGGGGATGTGAGAGACTGCAATTTAAGTGTTCACAATAGTTCAGAAGGCCTACAGGATAGGTGTCGGACAGAAGAGGAGAGAGAGTCAGGAAGTAAGCTACCTGACCAAAAAGGAGCCACAAGCAAATCCCAAATCGATCCGACAAACGTCAACTCTACAAAGGAGGAGACTCATCAAGGAGCAGATGAAGCTTCCGTCCTTCCTGAGGTGTCTAGTAGATTAGAGACACAAGAGGAGGGGAATGTGGAGAGACAGGGTTGCCATGGTGATGAGGAAAGTACTTCCATTGTCCAGGGTACGTTGCATGAAGCTTCCATTTCACGTGACCAGGCTGAATCAATTGACAATAGTGAGTCGCAGGGTTATGCAGTGAGTGTATGTGAGGAGTCCATCCAACCTATCGCAGTGCAGGATGTGTCTTCATCTCTTGCTCCTTCATCTCCACCCACTGCGACGCACCACGCCCACGAGCCCCAACCAACTCTGCCATCCTCCATAGTCCAAGATGACCGCCCATCATCCAAACCCTCCCCACCTTTGGAGGATGCCGCGCAAAGAGATCAGGTCCTTTTGCGCCAAAAGTCGGACGATAGTAGCACATTCTGCACTGGGTCACATGACTCGATAGAGCCAGTAGGAGATGAGGGAGAGATGCCTGGGCGTCGGCTGCTGAGGACCCTGGGTGGTAGGAGCAGGATAGAGACCATCAGTGAGGAGGACCATGTGAAGGCTAGAGAGGAGCTGCGAAGTCTCCTCATGATGGAGGTGAGTGCAGGGTCCACCTACAATTTATACCATTCCTTTACTCTGAATAGACCACACCCATATGTGTCACTCATTCCAAGGCACACCTTTATCACAGGTTTTCACCCCTTCCCCTATGCCCACAGTGGTAACATCAACCTTCATCAGAGGAAGGGATAGAGCTGGTATTATGTGCGAAGCTAATTCGTTTGTATGTTGTTATTGTTTGTTTGTTTGTTTGTTTATTTTGTAGTCAGTATGGCACAAGTAGACCATAGGTGCCCCTCAATTTTCATGCTCCTTGCTCCATACTTTTACATGCTCCTTGACCTTTCCTGAATGGCCATTAGCCTACAGTGTAGTTTTCATTTAAATCCAGACTTGAGTGTTTTCGTTGTTGTTTCTTTTTCTATTACTTACAGGTGGATTTGATATCCCCCATGCAGAAAAGTTCACATAGGTCAATGATTCATCAGGTAAGTGTATTCTCCTTTTGTACATTCTCATTCATCATGAAGGAAATGTCCATCTTTATAAACAGTCCAGTATTCATTTCCCATTTGACAATGTTCCCTTTGGTTCAAGGACTGTCCTAATGAAAGAATTTGCTCCATATTTGATGGCATTTGATGATTATTCTGAAGACCATGTAGTACTGTAACACCAGAAACTTTCGCATGCATTTTGATTTTCCCTAACTTTGTGAGAGCAAAGCTTCATGATATTAAAGTGCAGGCGAAGGTTCTTATATATGCACTGGATGTCAGTGGCACTTTCCAAAAATGTCATACAAGGAAAAACGCTGCAGGCTCCAATTTGTGAAAATTTCATGCCTCAAACATATGTTGCTTTTCAGTAGTTTTTAATCTGTTTACATATGTTTACCTCTGTATACATTGCATTTGTGTTGCATTGGCATATGGGTCATTCCATGAAGTTGGGTACACAATGGGCAGTACTGTTCATCATGTTATGTATCTGTTTTCAGAGGTCCCAACAAAAGTTATTTTAATCTAATATCCACATTGTCTGATTAATGAGGAGTGATAGAATATATTATCAAAAGGGCATAGTTGAGACTTTATGAAAATCCCGTTTTTTGATGATTAAAAATGTTATTTTTTTGTAATTTTTGTGTTTCTTTTGTGACATCAAAACATTGTTTGTGTTGTTTGAATATTAAATAAATACAATTTACAGTAAAGAAAAATGAGTTGTGTATTTATTCACATTATTAACTCTCATAGTCGGCACTAATAGACAATTCCCCAATGAAGAGGTTTTTCTTGGAAAATTACCTCTTATGAGATCATGTTACTATCGTAACATTTCGTGTCCGCGAAATGGTAATGAGGATTAAATATTTGCGAGTGGAAAACTGCAGAAATACGAGAGAAACATGGCAAGAAATGTCTTATATATGTTTGTTGTCAATGGATCTTTAAAACTGTGAAAAGAAACAATCGCGTTTGACTGCTTTTGGAAAATACGGAGGAATAAGGTGCTTGTATATTTTCTTCGTGTCCGTGGAAAAAGTTACGATGGGAACAATTCTCCACGATCCATTCGGCAAATGACGTACGCTCACGAGTTGACGACACATTGCCCGGGTTTCCGGATGATGCGACTTGAATGTGACGAGTGCGATCGGCTTGCAGACGACCGGTTAGAACAGCTCAAGCCGCTTTTGTGTTTCGTGGGCAGCTGTTACGATGGAAACGACGTGTCGCTTTTGACAAGGTAGGCTAGCTATCTTTCTCATGTTCTGACATGATCGTATCGTACTTATATTACACTTTATGATCGATATTTCGTAGATTATACCCACAGTTAACGAAATTGTGTGGGCAGAGCCTCGAAGAATATTTCATTAAAAAAAAAACCACAATCGGCGCGAGTAAAGTAATTCGTAATGATATTGCATCTTTAGTCCCACTCGTGTCTTTTTATGTAAGTAAATACATGTAGTTGATTACACATGGAAGTCTGGTGGTAAACGACGACATCAGCGCCCTTTAGTAGTATCGAGTCTAGACTAGTATGACCAAGGAGGTACTACGCTTGCCTAGTACCTCCTTGGGGCTTGGTATGACCTCTTGCTGTAGTATAAGACTTCCTTATTGAGTTATCACCACATAAACCAAACGTAATTTATTGGTGAGATAGTTTGCTGAGAACAAGGTTCCACAAGGACAGGCGCATGCAGAAGAACGTCGCACGCTATTCTCGACGATATTTCCGTATGGGATGACCTCATCGAGAGTGTGACAACACGATGTCAATATGCAGGATTTATAGCACATTCTGAGCTAAATTTTAGGTCATTTAGAAAATAAAATATTTCACTAAGGAGGCTGACAATCGCTAGTTTACCGAAACTAGGGGCCCTCAACCATACAAGTTACTACTAATATGACACTAGTCTCTGTCTATCTTACAAACGGCAAAATTTGCACATGAAGTTTACTTCGCTAGTGTTTCTAAGTTTAAAAATGACCATTTAATCGCAGAGGGCACCCTTCAAAATACAATTCAAATGATGCCATTAATATACAACCCAATATAAATTTGAGGTACAGTGGAAACTCGATATAAAGATCAGTGTTCTACTGTTCTTTATAACAAGATTCCCCTGTATTAAAAAATGTAGTGTTCATATTTACCTAGAAGGTTGCCAGAATATATATTGTAATCTGCAAATCATATTTGAACTACATTTCAGTTTTAATTTTATTTTAATTTTAATGTTGTCTTTTCCCCCCTACAGCCCCCCCCCCCCCCCCCCCCCTCCTTCCAACTTATGATTACTTCAAGTTCAGGCTGGTTAAACACCGATAGACATGGCTAAGAAAAAGCCTTTCCATCTTCGGTTGCGATGTAGTATTGATTCGGAGGCCCGGAAGCCCTCAAAAAAACAGTCAACAGTAAAGTTAGTAAACAGTAATGAAGCTGCTTCCCGAACAACAAAGTGGCGACATAAGTTGAAGGCCAACAACCCACAAGAATACACAAAATTGTTGAAAAAAGCTGCGGAATATAACAAGTTACAGAGGATCGAAATGTCCCTAGCGGAGTCCACCTTAAAGAAGAGAAATATCTCCACTGAAGAGAAGGAAAAGTCTGAAAAGTTCCTAGAACAAAAGAAGCGGTGTAATGCGACTGCAGCTCTGCGAATGAGGAAAATGAGAGCAAAGAAAAAGGAGGAGCAACTACGGCTTCAATCAAACAAAATGAAACAAACACCTAGCACCAGAGCTCAAGACAAAAGGCAAAAAGAAAAATTACAAGCACAGGCAAGAAAGAAGCGAGAGAGACGAGCAGCAATGTCAAAAGAAGAACATGAGCAATACAACGCAATGCGACGAGAGAAATACAAGCAGAAAAAAGAAAAAGAAAAGCTTATGTGGATTGAATCGCAGAAGCTCAAGGCTCGAGAAGCAGAGCTAAAGAAAGAAGAGGAACGTTTGAAAGAAATTGCAGAGGCATTCGATCAGAAACATGCGGAGTTGGAAGTCACTCGCAAGAAACTCTCATCTGCAGGATGTGACGTGAGAAGTTCTTCGGCTAGAAGAAAAAGTTTGGAGAGAGTAAGGGCAGTTATGCCACAAGACCGAGAAAAGTGTGTTTCTACAATGATAGATCTATTTCAGAAGTCCTCTCCAAAAAAGCGTGCAGCACTGAAGAAGAGAGGAATGCACACTGGCCTTGAGGATGCCCATCATGAAGTCCAAAATCTCCTGACATCAAGCATTAGTGAGGAAATGGGCAGACTAAAGAGGAGCAAGAAGAAGAAAGACCTAGAAAAAAGAAGGAATATTGCTGCATCACTAAAGATCTTGAGCAAGTACCGACTTCAGAAAAAAGGATCGGCTCTCTTGCAGATGGGCCGCAAGATCATCTCCTCGGCAAGCAAGAAGAAGCAAATGCACGACAAGAGAAAGCTGTCCCCAGAGGTAGCAAGCGCAGTCATCTCGTTCTACGAAGAATCAGCCATCGACCTGCCTGATAAGAAAATGGTATCCATGAAGACCATGAAAAATATTCGATATCTTCAACAGTCAGTGGCGGCTTTGTTCTTGAAGTTCAAATCACAGAATCCAGACATGAAAGTAGGTGCAAAAACATTCTACAGCCTCCGGCCACATCATGTAAAGCTCCAAGGATCAATCAAATTCAGGGCATGTTTGTGCGAATACTGCACAAATATTGAGTTGAAGGCAACAGCAATTAATAATTTAGCACACAGTTACGGAATGAAGTCCTTCTTTGATGGCGTTCACTCAGTGAATCGCGTCACAATGTGTCCCAAGTCTGAAGGAGCGAAGACGTACATGCGACATTGCTCCGAGAGGAAATGCAAAGAATGTGGTCCCAAATTGTTGAGATCTTACCTGAGACCGCTGGTGGAAAAACACGGCCCTAAGCATATGACATGGAAGAAATGGATTCGGGTCAGAGTGGACGAGAATGGGAAGACGATCACCAAGCAACAGATTGTCACCAACGACGGGACAGTATCTCAATGTCTGGAGGAACTTGAAGGGGAGACGGTCACTATCAGTAAGCATCTGCATAGTGCGTCTTGGCAATCTCAGCAGTTTGCTACACTTACCAAGGACATGCCAAACAACTGGGTCGTCATGGTCTTGGACTTTGCAGAGAACTTTGTATGCAAGTACCAAGACGAAATACAAAGCGCACATTGGTATCACACAAACGTCACAATCCACCCTATTGTTTGCTATCACAGATGTCCAACATGTGATGAGACAATGCAGGAGTCACTCGTCTTCATAACAGGCGATAATCGACATACATATCATGCAGTGCACCAGTTCATGTCACAGGCAGTACAGCATCTCCGGCAAAACATGGAAATTGACAAGATCATCAGATTTACAGATCAATGTGCAGCCCAATACAAAAGTAGAGGACCATTCAAGGACATTGCTCTTGCACAGCAACATTACCAAGTTCCAGTAGAGCATCACTATTTTGGTGCCAGACATGGGAAAGGTCCGAGCGATGGGGAAACGGCTGTTGTGAAACGACAAGCTTCATTAGCTATTAGTTCTGGGCGTAAAGTAATGAACAATGCAAAAGATGTATATGAGTTCTGCCAAGATGAATTGACAATACAACCAAGCCAAGCCGAATGTCTCCACTTTCAACGGAAAGTGTTCTTCGTAGAGGAAATGAATCACAACAGAGATCACAAGGACGTCCAGACCATCAAGGGCACCAGGCAACTGCACTGTGTAAAGGGTGAAAGCAGTGGACGGCTGTGGACAAGGAACCTGTCTTGTTTCTGTAAAGGCTGTGTTCTCGGGAATCAGCAGTGTGACAGCAGAGGGACTGTAGATGACTGGAAAAGTGAAAAGCTGTTTGCTGCTACGATTGAGACATCTCATGGTAAGAACTAAATTAACCTTAATATTTACCTAGAAGGTTGCCAATATATATATTCATTTAGTATTATTGACTAATGCTAGTTATTTGTGATCCAAGCAGAAAGTTTTCAAACAGACCCATCTTATTCATTGGTTGTTTTAAAGTCAGTGGTTAATATTGTGGGTCGATTTAAAAAATTGTACAACTGCGATGTCTAAGCAGTGTAACAATGTTCAAGTGGATGAATAAACGGCCAAGAATATAAAAGTTTTGAAAATCCTGCCTTCACTATCCAGATTTCTATGAATAAAGAATGAACCATTTCAGTAACAGTTTATTCAACACTATAGCCAATGGGGAAATTTGAGCATCGTAAAACAGTCATTGCAAATTTACATTTTTGCAGTAGTATTTAAATTATCATTTTCACAGCAATTTTTGCAGGGCTTCATTTCTACACTATATCAGATTTACTAGTAGCACGTGGGACCATGTAGCTCAGATTTTTTTCAACTGGATTCATTGTTAACCAATGCCTTTAACATATATTTCTGTAAGTCCAGGGTTTTTGAAAGATGTTCTTAAACTTATAACTCATGAATTGCTGCTGCACATTACACCATTGTCTTGCCATACGCTGCCACGATGACCAAATGTTGTTCTATACTACAGAGTTAAATATGTGCGCACTATCTGTACATATTTTTCTTTGGATAGACCAATGTTTTTGTTCGTTACAGAGTGGTACAACAGCAAAATTGTGTAAGTGTGAGGTGTTCTTTACAGATACAGGTGATACTGAAGACCCGTCTTCCATGACTGTTGCAGATGATGACTTGGATGCTGACGGCCCGTCTTCCATGACTGATGCAGATGATTACTGGGAAAGCGAATCCTCCCCTTCCTCTTCACCTGTGAAACAACTGCATGTTACCGGTTTGTACAAATCAGTAATATCGCTGTTTATGTTTTCTTCAACCCTTTTTTATATTAGGGAGTTAATTTTGGCGATATGAAAAACAGTTTATTTGTCCCTCGGATGAAACATTTAAGGTAGCCAATGCCTTTTGCAGAGCCCACAAAATGCCCCAATCATTGTTTGAAACCAAAGATATTAGTATTTGGGCAATATCTGTGAAATTTCGAAATCAAAAGTTGTGTAGAATTCAAAAGATAACAGTTGTAGTGTAGTCGGCATTCAAGCAACAACAGTGCATTTATCGTTCGGGGACTGTAATATAATACTTAAAATCCAAATAATAATGTCAGTAGGTATACGAATGTCATAGTAAAGAATTCACTTATTTCTTTTTGCTGTATTTTTAGTGATAAAATATACCATGAACATGATCAATCGATCAAACAGGTCTGTAAAAGGTAGACTAAGTCTAGAATAAATGTAAGGCCTTATAATAAATATACCAAAATAATTTGAATCATAGTTTTCAACTTAACTCCATAAATAAAGTTGCACAGAGGTTTCACAATATTGTCTGCTTGAATACTGTAGTGTTCCCACTAATTCTGACAAATTTCATGCAAAAGTCATTGTCTACCATTAAGGTCTTTTTTATGTATAATCTTCAACTTTCACAGATAACGTGGTCATAGGTGTTCCAACTTCCCACCCGCCTTCTACGTCTGACAGACAGCTTCCCGTTGAAGTCCCAACTTCTAACTTGCTGTCTACTGGTACTGAGCTTCATGTTGAAGACCAAACCTCTCACTCGTCAACGTGTGACA